>NC_133620.1:475309161-475431661 GCF_048593235.1 Sminthopsis crassicaudata | reverse complement strand
CTCCAGACTGTGATTAGATGGACCCTCATAGGCTGAGGCTCCATCCCTAGAGAAGATTCATGTTCAGGTAGAGACTGAACTAGCTGACTTCTGAGATTCTGGGATGTAGCCTCTGATTTCATGAGGGAATATCTCTGAACATTGGCTTCTATGGCGACAGATAGCACGTTTGCCTCAAGAAGCACGCACATGGGCCTTTTCTCCTCCAGGTCCATCAAGCTCCCTGCTCGGCAGCCTAAGAGAATTCAAGCAAATATGGGGTACACTCTCCCATTAAATAACCAAGATTAAAAATCCAGAGAGCTCCAAGAAAAATCCAAATGATAAAAGTGACAGAACTAGAAATAAGGTTAAAGCTTTGAGAATAACACCAGAAACCTCACCTGTCCCCTCATCTCAGGCAAATAGATGAAAAGGAATTTCATCGTATTCTTGATTTAAGAAAATGGATACACTAAAGCAAAACAACAACAACAAAAAGGACCTATTTGCAAAACAGGTGAATTAGATTACAATTGTAGATATATATTGTCTGCTTTACAAGAAGTTACACTGAAGCATTATTATACAGTATAAGCTCCTTGTTGTAATTTCATAAAATGTATGTATGGGGCAGCTAAGTGGCAGAGAGAGAGCACAGAATCTGAAGTCTAGAGGACCCGAGTTCAAATCCATTCTCAGAAACTTGACATTTACTAGCTATGTGACCTTGGACAAGTCACTTAACCCCAATTGCCTTGCCAAAAAAAAAGGTCTTTTTCTTTAAAAAAAAAAAAAAAAAAAAAAAAAAAAAAAAAAAGCTTGTGTATATAAGCATATATGTACATATAGATGTATACTTACAAGTGTTTACTTTCACATGTACGTTTATAAACATAAAGCTTTGATCAATGATGGACAGAAACAACTACACCCAGAGAAGGAACACTGGGAAGTGAATGTAAATTGTTAGCACTACTGTCTATCTACCCAGGTTACTTATACCTTCAGAATCTAATACTTAATGTGCAATAAGAAAATGGTATTTGCACACATATATTGTATCTAGGTTATACTGTAACACATGTAAAATGTGTGGGATTGCCTGTCATCGGGGGAAGGGAGTAGAGGGAGGGAGGGGAAAATTTGGAAAAATGAATAGAATGGATAATGATATAAAAAAATTACTCATGGATATATAATGTCAAAAAATATAAATAAAATTTTAAAAAAATAAACATAAAGCTTATTTGGAGGGAAAGGGACAAACCATTTTGAATTGTTGAATTTTGAACCAGAAATCCTCAAATTTAATCTTCTCATTATAACAGAGGGAAAAACTTCAGTTCAGGGACTCACTCAAGATCATAGAGGTAGAGAGTAGGTAGAGCCTGGGTATTGCGGGGAGCAGGGACTGTGTGGCCCCACATCTTCAGACCCGGAGAATCCTGGGATTTTTCTGTATCTTGTAGTGACAAGGCATTTCTGCTTTTTTATCTGCTGTAAAAACAATGCTGCCAAAGTTTTCCACCAGCTCATTCCAAAAAGAAAATCTATGTTACAGAATTAGCCTGGTGGAGGATGGTCCTGGTGACCCAGACACATGTAGTACACATAGACATTCAAAGATACGTGCAGACATCCCTGTGCACGCACACACACACACACACACACAAACTTACAGACACACACACACAGACATCCCTATGCACACACACATACACAAACATCCTTATGCACACACACACTCACATACACACACAGACATCCCTATGCACAGACACACACACATACACAGACATCCTTATGTACACTCACACACACACACAGACATCCCTATGCACACACACATACACACATACACAAACATCCTTATGCACACTCACACTCACATACACACACAGACATCCCTATGCACAGACACACACACATACACAGACATCCTTATGTACACTCACACACACAGACATCCCTATGCACACACACATACACACACATACACAAACATCCTTATGCACACTCACACTCACATACACACACACAGACATCCCTATGCACAGACACACACACATGCAGAGACATCCCTATGCACACACACATACTCACACGCATATATACACAAACATCCTTATGCACACTCATACACACTCAATTACACAGACATCCCTATGCACAGACATACACACACACAGACATCCCTATGCACACACACACACACACACACACACACATGCATATTTTTACACTACCAGGATTTCAGGTAGTACCTTTCTACAACAGAATTGAAAGCTCCCCAAATCTAACGAAGTGAACCTGCAAAGGTGTGGGATGAGGAGGATGATTTCAGCGGGATCTCTGGGCTTTCTTGGCCAGAGCCAAGGACGCAATTAGCACCTAAGCAGAGCGAGGGAAGTGTGATCGACATGGCTCAGGTGTTAATGTCATCTCACTAACAACAAGGAAAACAGCTTCCCAAGCAGGAGCCTTGGCAGCCGGAGCCGGGGAGCTTTCCTGGTCATTGCTGGAAAATAATTATTTATGTTTCATGTCTTTATGTGAAGATCATTAATAATATTGGATTTAGGCTAAGCTCTTAAATTTATGTGTTTTTTTAAAGTAGTCCAGGACTGTTCCTTCCTAACCACTAAATTACAGCATAAATATTAGCTCAGGGCCTTCGAGACAGGACTTTTAAATTAGGGACCCAATCCCTGCGCAAGCTCCGGCCAGCATTTTTTCTTTATCTCGAATGCTTACCTTCATCCCGTCAGACACCGTTGTAGCGTGGCCAGTTGGGGGAATTTCTGAAAACCTGGGCAGTGGATTTTAGTAACTTTCGTTTGAGATCCCTACTAGATCCCCATTTCTATTTGCCGGTGGGCTGCCACCACCATGCTGGCTGGTGCGCGGCGGGCAGGCTAGTCTCAGAGAGAGGTGAGCGCCATAATAACTCGTGGAGTGCCTCGGCATTTACAAAGCACTTGGAACACGAGTGCTTCTCGTGATCCTGGGTTTGGACACTTCTCTACCTAGGAACACAGGGGGGACAGGAGCGCCACCTAGGAGGTTTGTGGGGGTGGCTGGCAGTGGGAGCAGCTGATGAGTCCTTTGGGTATAAGGTTGGGCCTTTCTGGTCTTGTGTCGCATTGGAAGTGGTCGATTGAATCACTGAGTTCTGGGTGCTAGGTATCTGTGGGATAGAGGACGCTTGGTCCCATGTGATCATTTTATAGATAAGGAAAATGAAGTAAATGTACCCAAGGAGGGATCCCAGCCATCAAGTCCATAAAGAGTGACCCATTCAGAAAGCAGTGGCTTTAAAAGGTTTTTAAGTGAGCTCATTTAAACCAGACTCTTTATTGGGAAGAGGAAGGAGGAAGGTGGCAGAGCATGGGGGTGGAACCTGGCCCTGGATCCTGACTCCTGTTCAAGTCCTCTCCGGGATCCTTACCCGAGGTGGGGTCTGGGCCACTTAATCTCTCCGTGGTTTAGGGACCTCTCCAAGATTAGAAGTTGCAAATGACCACTGATAGTATGAACTTTTGCCCTTAAGAACTGCTAGACTCTTTCCCTCCTCCAAAAAAAAAAAAAGAAAGGAAAGAAAGATATAAGATTAAAAAAATGAAAGGAAAGGAAAGAATAAAGAGGAGAAAAAGAAAGAAAAGAAAAAAAAAGAGTGGAAGAAGGAAGAAAAGAAACAGAATGTCAGCCAGTTGAGTACTAATAATTTGTATAACTTGTGGATACAGCTGGCATGTGGGGACCTGCTGACCAGTATAAGGAAGCAGAAGTGGGCAGAGGAAAGGGTTTGGCTGAGCTGGGCTCCTGAGGGGCCTTGAAAGGGCACCTGGGAAGTGGTTTGGGAGTCAGTCTGGAAGCTATTAGCTGGGGGACATTGGGCAAGCCAGTACCCTTCTCTCAGGCTCCTCATCTGGAAAGTAAAGAGACTAGACTAGTTAGATTCTAAGAGGCCTGTGGTTCCACTAAATCTATGACTGGTGGTTGTTTAAATACCTGTGTAATCTGGAACAGTCACTTCCCTCCCTAGGCCCTTGCTAACCTCATCTAAAAATGGAGGACACTTGTTAGGATGACACTGACTTAGGGGGGTAGATTAGAGCATCCCCCCTCTCTGAGACTCAATTTCCTCATCTGTAAACTGAGGAAATTGGACTAGAAAGATAGAATGTTCAAAATGACTCCCCCAACTCCCTCGTCTTATAAATGAAAAATGAAGAATCACCTAGGTCCCATAGGTGCTGTGTTGTAGAGATGAAATGACTGATATTTTCCCAGAAAAGGCTATGAACAGTAGTCAGGGATGGGGCCTGGCTTTAGTGGAGAGGCCCTTGGTTTAATGAAGAGATTTCAGAAGGGAGGAGGAATTCAGATAACTCGAGAGAACAGAAGGCCAATCAGATCGGATGCTGGGGGGAAGGCCAGACTGAAACCAGACACCCTTTGCTCATGTTTTTTTGGTTTTGCTGGAATGAACTCTTATCGACCATCCACCATTGAAGTCTTGCAGGCGCAAAAGAGAAAAAAAAAAATCAGCCACATTGATGCCCCCCTCCCCCCCCACAGCTGGGAAGCCATTAAAAAACAGGAAAAAACAGAACTACAAACACATCTCTTGCAGCTTTCCCTTCCTCAGAACCCTCATTTCTCCCAAGGTGCAGAATCCCCACCTCCTCCTGAGTCCTCTCCAAAAACTCCGGGAGATCCCCAAGAAACTCTCTTACGATCTTTGCCTCCACACCCCGGCTTTAAAAATCTGGCCAACTCCAGTGGTAAATCACTTTCCTGCCCTGCCTTCCAAGTCAGCACAATGCCTTTCCACTTGCATTAGAGTGTCCCCGAAAGGCGAGGCTTCCCCTAGCCAAACATTCCTGCTCCTCCACTGTGGCCATTGTCCTTCCTTCTTGCTTCTTTTTCTGTTTTTTTTTTTTCTCTCTCCTGAATTTTTTCCTGTTTAATGTCAAGTTAGCCAACTAAGTTCCTTGGAGACTCACAGCTGCAGCTCAGAGCTTGAGTGGATTTTAAATCAACAGAGAATTTTAAAAGATGAAAAATATGGTTAAAAAGAATACGTCTTCTAAAAAATATAGGCTTTGTCACAATCCCGTGCTCTAGGTACCCTGCAGATCATCTCAAGGATTCGAAATTCCCAAAGGGCAATTTGAACTTGAGAAAGAGACATTTCCCATCCCCCATGCATGTCATAAAATCAAAACAGGATCTGGATTGCCAACAAGAACTCAAATCGGCAGTATGTTTCTTATTCTACTGATCTGGGATTTGAACTCCAGTGAGTTTGGGGAGCTGTGCATTGGAGCTGTCAAAGTTGAATTGTCCAGCCCTTTGTCCATCATCAATCTGAAGAAGTGTCTGAAAAATCTGCCCTAGTGTACCATGGGTAAAGCTGTATTTCTCTCTGCATGCCCCTCCAATACCCAAATTCTAAGTTAGCTATATATAGTTTTCCTAGCACTATAAATCTTTACATTATTATAGAGCTTCAGATACTGAATATTATAAATAAGAAAGTGGCCAGGAGATGTGGGGTGAGGTAGAAACAAAGACAGAATGAGGGATAAATAAGTGACAGCTCCTATGATCCAGTGGCCTCCCCAGGCTGGGCAGATTCCTTGGGGCAGATTTCAGGGAGGACATGGATGAAAGTCACCTTGGATAGGTGTGGCTATGGATAGATGGGTGAAGTCCTCAGCATTTAAAGGAATATCTCATTTCATTTATGAGATATTGAAGAGAAAGAGAGACAGACAGGGAGACAGAGACAAAGAGACAGAGAGGAAGGCAGAGAGGGAGAAGGAGAGAGAGAGAGAGAGAGAGAGAGAGAGAGAGAGAGAGAGAGAGAGAGAGAGAGAGAGAGAGAGAGAGAGAGAGAGAGAGAGAGAGAGAGAGAGAGAGACAGAGAGAGAGAGACAGAGAGAGAGACAGAGAGAGAGAGACAGAGAGAGACAGAGACAGAGAGAGACAGAGAGAGAGAGACAGACAGAGACAGAGACAGAGAGAGACAGAGAGAGACAGAGAGAGACAGAGAGAGAGAGAGAGACAGAGAGACACACACACACACAGAGAGAGAGAGAGAGAGAGAGAGAGAGAGAGAGAGAGAGAGAGAGAGAGAACAGAGACAGAGAGACAGAGAGACAGAGAGAGACAAGAGAGACAGAGATAGAGAGACACACACACACACAGAGAGAGAGAGAGAGAGAGAGAGAGAGAGAGAGAAACAACAAAATCAAACTACTGTTCAAGTCAACTCAATGAATAGGTTTTTTTGTCTGTTTGTTTTGTTAACTGTGCAAGGAAGGCACTGTACAAAGACAAGAATGACATAGTATCTGTCCTCAAGGAGTTTGCATTCCCTTAGACTAGCGTAGTGTAAACTGGAGAGAAGTCAAGGTAGATGAGAAGGGCTGAGCCCTAAATGCCTAGCAGAGGATTTTTTAAAAAGAGACATATTACTAGAGATTTTGTGTTATGACATATAGTGAAATACCCAAAAAGAATTCCAGAAATTTTTATATGGTATTCTGTTACATGACAATTATAAAGCCAGATAGTTCAATAGAAAGTTAGAGAGAGAGCTAGTTATTTACTGCTTACTACTTATCAGTCATGGTGCTAAGTACAGGGAATATAATCACAACAATACAATTCTTGCCCTCAGGGGCTTATATTCTAATGGGGGAAAACAATATACAAAAACTAGAGAATGGGGCTAGGGTAAGCAGCAGCCCTGAAATGTGGAAACAACCAAGACTACTGTTTATTTCTAATCATGGGTCACGATTTTAGCAATAATATTATTGTGGGGATTTTAAGGGAAGGGAGAGGAAGGAAGAAATATACTAATGCTTCTGATTCAACGTAATTTAGGCATCATTTGGAAATATGGGAAAGTTGGCATAAGAACATAAGGTCTTGAGAACTTAATATTCCTTAGTTATATAAGGGTTTCTGCAAAGACATTTTTACATAGATACTTGTCAAAATAGAAAAGATAAAAGATGATTCTAAGAAAGATCATCATTTGATTTTTAAACTCCCTAAAGGCAGCTCTTAGTTTTTACTGAAGTTTTGTGAATAGCCAAGTAGCTCATCTTATCTCTGGCTAAAAATATTAATGAGAGCTACATGAGCCAATTCTACCTGATTTTTTTTTTTTTTTTGGGGGGGAGGCAATTGGGGTTAAGTGACTAGCCTAGGATTACATAGCTAGTGTTAAGTGTGTGAAGTCAAATTTGAACTCAGGTCCTCCTGACAAGAGCATCCTAGGCTCTATCCCCTGTGCCATTTAACTATCCCTCTTCACCAATTCTATAAGTGAACTTGGGCAGCTCCAGAGCAGGAGACAACATAGATAAATGCATTCTAGATCAGAAGGAAGGCAAGTACAGCAAAGAGAGACAAGTTTGGACTCTACACACACTCACACACACACACACACACACACACATCCCAACTCACATGCTCTAAAATGTAGTGAATTGTTCTTTCACAAGTCTCACTCTGAGCCTCAGTTTCCTCATTTTCAAAATGGGGAAATTTGTTCCCCAGTCTCTCTGGACTATTCTCAGGATCAAAGGAAAACCAATGTAGGCTTTAAAAAGCATAAAGTTCTAAGCAAATACATTAGATTGCTCCTGCTGCTGTCATGGATAGGTGCTAAGCTATCTTGATTCCTGAATCTCAGGCAAAAATATGGTCATTCATTCATACATTCAATAAACATTTATTAAATATTTTTAATGTCTTGACCTTTGTAAGGTATACACGTGGGGATACAAAGAAGAAACAAAACAAAATAAAACACATTTATTAAATATTTTTAATGTCTTGACCTTTGTAAGGTATACACGTGGGGATACAAAGAAGAAACAAAACAAAATAAAACACTTGCCCCAGTCTTTAAGGAGCTTACAGATTATTAGAATGAGGCAATAGATAGATAGATAGATAGATAGATAGATGGATAGATAGATGGATGGATAGATAGATGGATGGATGGATATAGATAGATATAGATATAGATATAGATATAGATATAGATATAGATATAGATATAGATATAGATATAGATATAGATATAGATATAGATATAAAGCAACTTGGAAACATAGAGGGCTCCCTGGGAGGGCTGAGTAAGATCCATTCAAGTGAGTCAAACTTGTCCATTCAAATATCTCCAGCGGTACTTCTGGAATCAAAGATCTAGGTTGTCAGGGCCAGGAAGAGCATCTCCTCCAGCTCCATTTTACAGGTGAAAAGCTGAGGTCCAGAGAGCTTAAGCCACTCAACCAAGTTCATACACAGAGAGTCAAAGCTGAGTTTTGATTTAAAGGCCACTGATGGTCCTAATAGACCACATTGTTGTCTCTTGGTCTATGAGCAGATAAGAAAGACGAAGTCATGTTTCTAAGAATAAGATAAATTCCAGCACATAGTTGGTGGTTGGAAATGAGGGGAATAATCATATGAAGCAGTCCAAAGGTGGGGGCGGGACACCTACTTTCCTCTTTTTCTCAGACTCTACTATAATTCCTCAGAGCTCGGACCCTGAGGCGGGAGCTTTCATCCTGGGGTAGCTCTGGCTGGTTAGTGCGGGGGAAGATGGCATCGCAAACTTAGAAAATCACTTCTTAATCATAGAGGACTCATCTTTCAGAGGCCCGGGGAAGACAAGGTCCTCTCATGTCCGTATCCCTCCAGACCCTTTTCCCAGCCCTACCCTGATTGTGGAAGACCACTTCAGCTGGCATTTCTCGAGTTTGCCACCCCTAAGCCCCTCATTTGCTTGACTGGATTCTGCAGGTTCTGGCCCTCCTAGAAAAATAACCTGCTTCTGAAAGAGTATTTGCAGTTTCACAAATTGGTGAGTTAGGAAGTCACTTATAGCATAACAAAAGGATGGCCTGCAGGGGTCCTTTAAAAGGGAAATTTCCCCCTTGGGCTTTAGGATCTTACAACTCATTAACAATTTAATGGACTTGGTCTGAGAAAGTTCCTTCATTAGATCCCAGGAAAAGGAGGCCCAGAAAGTCACTCAGAATCATAGAACCTCAGAGACAGAAGGGCTGCTCTGTATTCAGACACAGTCAATTCTGAGCAGGTGTTAGCCCCAAAGAAGTGGCTATCTAACCTTGAAGACTGGTGAAGGGAACCCAGGACTTCCTTTAGGGAATTCTCTCTCTCTGTTATCTGGTTCTGTCTCTCTTTATCTCTTTTTCCTTTCTGTCTCCATCTCAAAACAAGGAAACAAAATGTAACTAAAGCTTTCACCTGCTGCCTCTTGTCCCTGGTCCAGCTCTCTTTGTCCAAAAGGATGATTCTTGCCTTTTCTCTTCCATGTGACTGAACCTTCAAATATTTGTAGCCGAGGCCTGGAGGCAGGAGATGCCTTCCCTAAAGTTACACAACTCAGTAAAGAGTAAGTTAGTGGCAAGTCCAAATCAAATCATGGACTGGCACTCTTAGATAGGCAGCAAGAGAACATGGAAATTCTGGATGAGCTATTGACAGATTACAAACCAAGTGGATTAAGATACAAACCAAGCTGGATGGATATTCCATAGATCTCATCTATCGAATAACTTGGACACGTGCTTCAGAGGGCCCAGAAACTGGGGAGAAGGACAATGGATTGGGCAGCCTTTGGGAAGGCAGAGAGTACATGATGATCTTCCTTCTCCAGCATCTTCCTGAAGCACAAATTAACTTGGATGACTGAGTCACAGAGTGACACAACTCAGGAGAATTCAAATGGCAGGTCATCCAGTGGATGGTGGGAAAATGCATGGTGGGCATCGGTGGGATACATCTTCCAGTCTCAGAGGATCTGTGATTTCCTTGGTGTATAGGGGTCATCTACAAGTCTACCTTCTTGGTATTTTATTGTCTTAGAGCTTCCCGGAATATGGACTAGATGTTAAATGACTTGCCCACAGCCAGAGAAGGTCAGAAGGAGGACTTAAATATAGGTCTTCCTGGTCTTCTGCCCAATTGTACCACAACACCTCTATTTGCACACACAAGGTGGCAAAAAAGATTTCTGTAGGCACGTGACTTGAAAAGAGGGTTCCCAAATGGACAAGACACTGAGGGCAAGACCACCATTTTGGGGAATTGTGGGAAGAGATGGACAAGAGTGGCCCAGCCCGAAGGAGCATGGGTAGGTTGTCAGCTGGATAACCTGAGAGAGCCTTACTCCCTCCCCTTTCCCCCCAACAAAGTCCATAACCCAGCAAAGGGTGGAAGGCTGAGGTCACAAAGTAGTGATTTGCTAGAACTGGTATTTTCTGGGCCAGCCAACATCTGATTAACAACAACAAAAACAACAGCCAGAGCTGGGTTTGGGCTTTTTTTTTTTTCTTTTGTGATGATTGACACTTTCTATATAAAGCATATGGTGGAACTTGACGCTACACAGTTCAAATTTTTTTTTTTTTTGAGTTACAATTTTACTTTTTTGTAAGTGAATGTTTCCTCCTTTCTAGAAGCCCTACCTCTCTTGACAAAGTTTAATAAAACAGTTCTTACTAAAGTCCTCACAAAGATCTCACTGAAAAGAGCCTGGAGGAAGAAAATGGAGGAGTGAGCTGGGTAGGGTTGAAAGCAAGGCCTTGTCTGGACACAGGGTGCCATTTGAGGGACTCTGAGAACGCTTGCCTCTCAAGGAAGAATTAAATATGAGAGCCTGCCATTGTTTGGGAGAAATATTATCATTCTGCTCTGCCTCCTTAAGAGATACATTTCCCAGTGAATTGGGAAGCTCCCCAACGCCTGGAAATCATATTAAGCCTGATTACTCCCATCTCCACTGTCAGAAGTCTGAAAGCTCGGCTTAGAAGTGACCTGCTTATTTACAGGTTGGTCTCCTGGAAAGCGACCAAGCCTGGAGCTCTGCTGACGGCGTCCCCTGAGTGTCTGGGGACTCAGGAAGCCCAGGAGATTGCCATTGTGCTGGTGTCAGAAGGCTGGGATTTTTTTTTTTTTTTTTTTTCATGACACCGAGGAATTTTCTCTGGCTGCCATCTGATCCCTATGATTTTAGCATATGTCTGAGCAAATGGTAGGGACCCAGGGAAACAACACACACACACACACACACACACACACACACACACACACACACACACACACACCTCCCCACTCTGATATCTCAGGAGAACCCTTCCCTATATGTTAAATAATAACCTTTAAGATGAGGTCTGGTCAGTCAATGTCGGGGAAAGGTGCTGGGATAAAATCAGAAACCCTTTGTCCAAATCCTTTGAAGAGATTGTTCCCTGTGTGACCTTGGGTGAGTCACTTCTCTCAGCAGTGTCTCCCTTCTCTGAGTGTCCATCCAAGTCTGCAGTGCTAGAGTCCATGTGGGCCAAAGGAACCTCAGCTCCCTGTCCTGGGCAGACTCCTGGCTCAGCTCTAGCTCCAATCTCTGCTAACTTTGAATAGCTTCTTTCCAGACCTTAAACTCTGCACGGACAGGTCAGGACCAAGAGTTTTCTTTGTGGCCCTGCTGATGGAGGTTCCTTCTAAGATCCTGTAGATCCCTCACTCTTTCTTTCTTTGCAAAGGAAGCCCACGGCTATCTGGAAGGGTTGACCTGTAGGCTTTCTCATGAGATGGGCTTGGCTGTGGGAAATGGTGACCAGCCCCCAGCTCACAAATGCCTGGGTCTTATCTTCACCAGGAGCATCACCAGGTGTCTGTTCAAGTCCAGCAGAGCAGCTTTGCCCTGGCTAAGTCAGCACCAGGAAGGCGAGGGACCCCCGGGCCTGACATCAGCACAGGAGAGCACATGTCTCTGGTAGCCCTGTCATAGCTTGGGCTGGGGGGGCTGCTGGCTCAGCTTCTGAGGAGCACAGAGCCCATGGCAGCTTCTAGGAAGGTCAAGTGTTTCCCAGCAGGGTCTCTGAAGCACAGGTATGCAGAGGTGACTCAACCATTGGTAAAAGCAGCTCCCTCTTGGACTCACCAGCTACCAACAAGGTGCTTTATTAGATAGAAGAGTGGCCTTCAGCCAGGGGAAGTGGCAGGAGGATGAGAATTGGGCTCAGAAACCCTGGGTGTTTCTCTCAGGAAAAGAGATGAATAAGGCAGGAGCCTTGGAGAGCATCTAGCCATAGGTGCATAGATTTTGTTTCCCCCAGCAATTAGTGCATTGCCTGTCACATAATGAGGGCTTCACAAGTGCTTTGCCTGCCTATCTCAGTCCATGATATGGCTCAGACATCACAAGCCCTGAGTTCAAATCCTGAGTCTGATGTTTTCTGCTTATGTAAACCCCAGAACGTTCGCTTGAGGTCCCTTTCAGTTCTAATTCCTAAATCCCGAACTCTTCATTACATTAGGAGGATGTGGCCACCTCCTTGGAGTGAAAAGAGGACTCTACTTAAAATAACAGGTCCTGAGTTCAAATCTTAACTATGTGACATTGGATAAGTCACTTAACCTCTCAGCCTCAACCCAGGGAAGGGAGACAGCTGGATCATAACCCTACATTACTTTAGTCCAGGGGTTCTCAAACTACGGCCCGTGGGCCAGATGCGCCTCACGGGGTTATGGCAAATGGGCTGAGGGGCGGAGACAGAGTGTGAGTTTTTATGTTTACTATAGGCTGGCCCTCCCACAGTCTGAGGGACAGTGAACTGGCCCCCTAGTAAAAAGTCTAAGGATCACTGCTTAGTCTATAGACTCCAGGATTCTGATTTCTTATTTTAAAAAGAAAATCCTATCCATTCTAGTGCTTTGGAAGTGCTTTTATTTTGTCCTTTAATTGCACAACTTCTTAGAAAAGATTTAATTCCTTATGAAAAGCTAATGGGATCTTGGGCTTCATTAACAGGTAATATAGTTTCCCCTGCCTGACTCCAAGGACTGTGTCATTTCAAAGGACCAGAGTTCAGAAGGGACATTGCTAAAGTGCAGAGCATCCAGAGCAGGATCACCAGCATAGCGAAGAGTCTTGTTATTGGGATAGAGAAGAAAAGGCTGAGGGAAAGGGAGTGAATGACCAAAGAGCTGTCTTTAAGAGGCCAGGAAGGAAGGAGCTTTGTTCTTCTTGGCCACAGACCTGATGGCAACTTGGGATCTGGTGAGGAGGAGAAATTCGGAGGCACAGACTTAGCTGTGAGATTAGATAAGATTTCTTTTAAAAATGAGAGCTTTTCCAGAGTGCAATGGGCTGCCATGATGGCTGCCCTCTACTCCAGGTCTTGGAACATAATCTACATGACTACCATAGGTTAAATATGTTAGAGAGAAGATTCTCATTTGGATGTCCATTGGGTGAGATGCTTTTGAGGTCTCTGCCCACTCTGAACTTGGGTAACTTTTCTGGAGACTCAGTCATCAGACCAGATCATAGCTACCAGAAAAGAGATATTGAAATCTTTTTTTTTTCGATACCATGCCCCAGGCCAGGTCAAAGGAGTCATTCCAGAATGATTCTTGAGAGAAGGAAGCTCTGGTCTTTATTAGTTGTTTGACTTTTTGCCAATTTCTTAACTTAACTTTCATCTCTTATGTTAGAATTTTTTTTTCTTTTTTAGTTCCAATCCTTTAATTATCTACCTTGATAATGTTCTAGGAAAGTATTCAATAACTTCTGTTGCTATCTTTGATATACTTGTAATAATGGGAAATTCATCAGAGCTCCAGAAGGCAGGGGAATTAACAATCAACACAGTTTATTTGACAAGATAATCTTTAACCAAAATAATTTTATTGTTACATTTTATTTTTATGTCATTTTTATTTCTGGATGGATCCTTTCTTCTCCCCCTACAGACTGTGGTCAGTCATATTTTAAACCTATAATCTGAATAGAGCCAAAATAAATTGGAAGCAAAAAGATGTGCATTATCTGGACAAACTTAATGTCATTTTAAAATCTTAAGACCAATGACAGAAGAATGGATTTTAGGGCATTCTGCATGGTTTCTCCTTTTTTATTTGTGTGTTTTAATTGTTTTTATTCACTGTGGCAACAGGTAGAATTTACTTTACAAAGTTCAAATGGAAGAAAAGAGTGACAGTGAAGTACATCAGCATTAGTTGGAATAGATACTTAAAATAAGTCAGGGAATTATTGGGCAATAAAGGGAAATTGGGAAGGGGCTTCTTGGGTGGGCTAAAGCTAACTGCTTTTGGTCCATTTGAGTCTGTTGGCCCACCCACGTAAACTACACCTTTGGGGGAAGGGGCAAAGAACTGAGGAATGTGTTTGTTGATTCGGTGATATAGTAAATATAGCAGACAGGACAAATATACAGGATTGCAGACAGACAATTGTCCCAGTTTTCAAAAAAACAAGCAAAGAGAGGCCATTTATCTAACTATAGGCTAGAACAATTAGAAAAGGAAACAAGCATTTATTAAGTGTCTACTATATACTGTGCTAAGGTACTGTGCTAAGCATTTCATGTGATTCTAAGAAGTTAATTTCAAAAGTACAATATGAGATAGCTAGGAGTGCTGGCCCTGCAGTCAGGAGAACCTGAGTTCAAATCTGACCTCAGACACGTAGCAGCTATGTGACCCTGGACAATTCATTTAACCCTTTTACCTCAACTTCCATATTTGTCAAATGATCTGGAGAAGGAAATGGCAAACCATTCTCTGTCAAGAAAATTCCAAATGGAGTCATGAACCAACCAGATTCATCTTTTCTTTTTAAGCCTCAGCTCACATGCGGCTTCCTCCATGAAACGTCTCCTGGTTTATATCATTATCTTTCTCCTCCAATCGTCTCTCTTACATTTTTGTTTCTCTGCTTATATGTTATCATATAGTCTCTTCTAATAAATGGCAAACTCCCTGTGGGAAGGGACTACTTCATTTCACACCCTTTAGCTCAGGATAGGTATTTAATAAAATACTTCTTGATTAACTCTCTGTTGGATGTACCTTTACATTCCCAGCACCCAGCACTATGCTTGGCACTTAATAAGTACTTTTTGGATTAAATGGTATTGAACTGGGGTTTTTTGCCTTCCCAAATTTGGTCTTTGGGGAAAAATCTGAGGCCTGAGGGCCCCCCAAGAAGCTCTGTGGGGTGACTTAAACCCAGGGGAATTTGCTGGGCCTGATTTGTGGGGAGAGCATGACCCTTGTGGAGGAGGTGAAGTCACGGCCATTTCCTGGGCCTCTATCTGATCTTAAACCTCGAATTTACTGGAAACCAACCCTTGTGTCGACACAGAACTGAAACTATCTCACCTCCCCCCACCCCCCATCCTCAAGCACCAACCCCTAAACCTTGCTCTTACAGGGCAGGACCTCTGGCTGTTTGCCGTCTAAGTGGGGCACAGACTGGGGAGGCAGAAGAAAGGGATGATGATCATTGAGGGTGGAGAGATGACAACAAAGGCCTCTAAAAATGACCAAAAGCAAGCTTTGGGAGTCTGGATTGCCTCAGAACTCCCCCACCCCTACCTTCAGCTCCATCTCCCCGGATGAGAAAGGGCCCTAAGTTCTGGCGGAGCTTGGAACAGTTCTCTGGTTGCCCCCACCAGTGAATCCTGGGCATTGTCTGATCCATTGGAAAGGCTGGCCTGTTTGAGAGGCTCATGGGTGCTCTGGGTCTCATTTCTGCCGATATGTTCCTAAGGACTTAAGAAAAAGGGAAAACTCGACACCCTCAGTGTTTTCTCCTTTTCCTAAGCCCTTAGGAGCATAAGGGGTCAATGTCCATCTCATTAGGGAGCTGCCCAGATAGCCACTCAGGAGGCTCTTTCCAACTCTGGTCTCTGTGATCCGGGGGATGGGCACCCACTCTCCTATGGGATTTCCAACGTATTTGCTGAGTGACCCTGTCTGTAAGACTATATGAGCATGGTTCCCCACTTTCTCCCCCATCCTTCTTTCAATGTCCTTGAGGTGGGGACTGCTTTGCACCCAGTGACAAAGGGTCTCAAAATGCAGATCTCAGCAAGGCTGGCCAATATTCAGTATTTTCTTGCAATCCTTATGTCTTCCTATGTCTTTGGGAAAAAAACAAAAACAAAAACAAAAACAAAGGAAAGCAGACCCCAAACCTCCAGCTGTCCAGCACCACTTGTCTGTCACATGTGTGACATCGAAGACCGAGGGGCTGGCCACTCAGCTGACAATCCAGCGGTCACGGTTTACCTGACAGGCACTGCTGAGGTAACCATAGACACACACAGACACAGTCAGACTCGACTGTAAATGGAAGGGGGCCAAGACCCTTAATTCCCAAATCCTGACTATCAGCAAAGCTCCAAACCACCTTCTGTTACTTTTGCTGTCCCTGCCTTGAATGTCTGAAGAACAGAGAGAGCTGGCTGTATACATAGTACATGCCCATAGTGGGTCCACAGAGAATCCTCAGTTACCCTCCTTGGTCTTGAGCAAAAGAGCTTATAATTCACTCAGAACAGGCACAATATATCAGTCAAAGAATCAATAAGCATTTATTAAGCACCTATTATGTCAAACAATGTCAAGCATTTAAATACCACTTTCTCTAAGCACTGTACTGCATCCCGGGAGTATAAAAACACAAATGGAGCAGTCCAGCTCTCACAGAGCTCCCAAGCTATCAGCAAGATCCTATGGGTAGCTAGGTGACGTGATGGATAGAGCGCTTGACCTGAAGTCAGGAAGACATCTCTCTGAATTAAAACCTGGCTTCAGACTAGCTGTGTGACTCTGGGCAAGTCACTTAACCTTGTTTACCTCTATTTCCTCATCTGTGAAATGAGCTGGAGAAGGAAATGGCAAGCCACTCCAATGTCCCTGCCAGTCACAGAGAGTTGAACTTAACAACCACAAACAGGTAAGTATCAATTAGTAAGAACTGATCAAATACTAACTGGATACCAAGCAGGTGCTGAAGTTACAAAGATCCAAACAGAGCTGTCTCAGGGTCTTTATTTTCTCCTGAAAATTTCATATGCAGAGGCAGCGAGGTGGTATAGTGGGTACAGACCAGCCCTGAAGTCAGGGGGACCTGAGTTCAAATCTGGCCTCGGTCACTTCCTAGCTGTGTGACCTTGGGCAAGTCACTTAACCTCAATTGTCTCAGAAAAAAATCACATATTGTGTGTGTGTGTGTGTGTGTGTGTGTGTGTGTGTGTGTATGTGTGTGTGTTTAGAAAGGACTAAATATGTTCACCTTCAATGTAAGTTCCCAGATGAAGGCCCCAAATGAATGTTTGCAGATGGCCTGATCTTTGTCCAGGGATTTTTAAGGAAACAAGGATCACATGCCCCTGGCTCCAATTTGTGACCTGAAAAGGTAGCAAGTAACAAGGCCAACTATCACTTCACTTCCAGCCCTCCACACTCCTGCAACATTAGCTCCTTTGAGTCCTTCTCACAATAACTATGTAAAAGGAAGCCTAATAGGTCTTAGTTTGCTTTTTGGTAGAGGGGGAAATTGAGGTTTCTGCCAGGCTATAATCTAGCCACAGACCCACTCTATGGACAGCACCCAAAAGCAGACGTAGTCAAAAATCAGAGCAAGAAAAGCTTGGGTGAAAAGCCTTCCCAAGGGAAGGCGGAGAAGCCAGATTGACCCCAGAATGGAGACAAAGTCACAGACCAGCACCAGGGTCTGCCAATGGGAACATGTCTAAAGCATGGTGTCAACTGTGTCACGCCCAGATCAGAAACCAGTGTGGAGGCCAAGAGTGCCGCTCACTGTGCCAGCTCTCTCTTCCTCTCACGCTGCTAATGGAGTTTCCTTCTGTGGGCTGCCTCAGAGACTAGGCACAGTCTGCAGGGGAACATGGTAGAGCGGTGTACCGAGAGCACAGACCAATGGGGAGGGGCAACACAAAGTCTAAAAGCTTTGTTTACCTCCAGCTAGAGGGTAGCCGACCATGGGATTGCCAGCATGAGGGCCTAGTGGAGGGCTGAAGACTTCCAGAATGAGCCAGGGTTCCAGCCCCCCAATTTAGGTGAGACCTCCACCTGCCTCTATCCAAGTCACCCTCTTATCTCCAGCCTCTCTGACCAGAGCCAACCTGTCTCAGACTTGTAACCATGAGGGTTCTCCCCATCCAGGGATAGCCCCTCTCACTTGGGGATGGTTTTCAGTATTAGCTCCTTGGCCTATATTAAGACTCTTGAGCTGAGTCCCGACTTCTGTGCCCAAGAAAGTAGAGACCAGCCTCCTAAAATGCCTCCATTTTCACAATGCGGAGACCCTTATGGAGGACACTTGCCAACTTCAGGGAGGCCGGGGCGGGGCTCCATAGCAAAGCCTTGTACACCAATTACCGCCTGTAGTCCAATATCCTCTCTGTGCTTTGGCTGGAAGCTGTCTCAGGCTAACCACACCCATTTGGCTCAGGCCAGCCTTCCCCCACCGACCTCCACCCCTTCTTTTTCTTCTTTCCTGACCTGTAATGAATATGAGTACTCCCCAATCTCGGAACAAAGTTGGAAAAATTGCTCTGCTGGAGAAATGCAGTCGAACCATTCTCTTGTATTCTCATTTTGAATTTCCATGTGATGAGAATTCTTCTCAGAAACTGGACATTTGTGTAGACACACATAGAGATGTGTAAATATGGGTGTCTCTGTAGACACAGCACATCTAGAGAGGGGGTGTGTGGGGTTACTGTGTGGTTCAGAGACTGCACACCGATTGCAGTCACATGCATGACCTTCCTAGGTAGTACCCCTGGATGTACGCTGCCATTCTCACCATCATCTGAGGCTTTCCTGACTTTCTATGATGATATCATCAGTTAGTATCAATTCTCATCAGCCAGTATCATTTCTATGGTGACAACATTGGTCAACATCCCTGAGCCTCAACTTCTACAAACGTCAAATGGACATAATGACATTTTCCCTCCCAGATTACCATGAGGATGTTGTGAGATAATACAAATAGCATCAAATTCAATAATATTTGTGAAGATCTTAGCAAATGCCTAGCATATAGTAGGTGCTTAATAAGTGCTTGGTCCTTTCCCTTGTTCCCCCCAGAGTCCTGTATTAATATCAGTTATTATCATTCTTGGTTGTTGTTTGTGACCCCTTTTGAGCTTTTCTCAGCAAAGATAAGGGAGTGGGACTGCCTTTTCCTTTTTCAGCTTATCTTATAGTTGAGGAAATAAAGGCAAGCAGGATAAAATGACTTGTCCAGAGTCACACAGCTGCTAAGTATCTGAGGCCACATCTTGGAACTCAGGTCTTCCCTTCTCCAGGGTGGGCATCCTATCTGCTGCACCACCCTTGTATTGTCCTTCAGGGATGGCCAAATACTAGGTGGTTCCTATTTGCTGATGTGATGTGAATGCGCCTAGTGGGCACCTCATCTTCCAGGTTGGCCTACAGCCTTGCCCTTCCTCTCCCCCATGCCACTGGTTCAGGATTCCCTGGCCTTTATCCTTCTTCAGCTCAGTTCAGTTCAATCAACAAATAAATGCCCAGGATGTGCCAGGCGCTCTCCTAGGTGCTAGAAGCACAAAGATACAAAGTAACTCAGTCTCTGCCCTCAAGGAGGTTACATTCTATTAGAGAAATACAATGTATCCACAACTTGATACAATGTATTCACCACTTAATACAAAGTTTATACAAAGTAATTGAAAAAAAGCAGAGAGAACTAATACATGAAGAAGGGTCTTAGGAGTTCAGGAGGCACCCTCAGCTGGGTTTGGGGAAGGTAACTAAGAATTCTGGGGGGCAGAGATTATTGGACTCCAATTTGTAGCGGTAAGAAACTTTTCACTCTTAAACAGTCCATCCCCCTTCATTTTTACAGGTAAAAAAAAATTGTGGCCCAGATAGACAAAGGGATTTCCCCAATTGTCCTAGGAATTAAGGATCAGAGGCAGCAACTTCTACTTTCAGGCCTGACCCCAGGGGGCAGTGTGCTCTATCTACTGAATCAAAAGAATCTCTCTTTGCATCTCTAGATGCATCTGGCCATTCAGACGGTGCCAGAGGATTGCTGAATACACGGAGGCCAGGGTGAAAGTCTCCCCTTCCAGGAGGGGGGCTCTGAGCGCAGCCAAGCTTCGCAGCTCCAGAGACAACAGCTGCTAAAGCACTCATGTTTCCCATGAATGCCACCTTTCCTGCTCACACACTGGCCATCTCTTGACCCCTACAACACTTGACCCTTTCATCCGCCTGACCTCCATTTGTCAGGCTAGGCAATTGCTTGATGGAAGATCCCCTCCCCATTGAGGGGATCTTCCCATCTTCCTGGAATAGGGATGTCCCCCCCATTCTACCCTGAGCTCCCTTCTACCCCCCCTCTTGTCTCTTGGGTCACTCCTCTTTGGCCACATTCCTGCAGTCCAGGGAGCATTCCCAGACCATGTGGTTTCCATCTTTTCTCCAGTTTATGCCACCTTAGCCCCTGCTTTTCCTAGAAACATTTCTCTTTGATTGGTGAAGTCTCATTTCACTTTGACCACAATTCTTTAAAAAAGCTTTTTTATATTGATGTTTTATTTTTTATGTATAATTCACTTTGAAATATCATCTGCCACCTCCCCTGACCAACAAGTCACCACTTTTTAGCCATGATTTGAAAAGGAACAAAGGAGGAAAAAACACTGTTCAGTAAAAACCAGTCAATTTGTTGACCTTGTCTGACAATGTATGTAACATTTTATACTCCTACTGCTTCAGCTCAGAAAAAAGTAAATGCAATGGAATTTTTCAATTCTTTACTTAAAGAACACTTTTCTTATTATTACTGGATCCCCCCTTTCCTCCCAATTTCAAGAATCTATGATTACAACAACAAACTCTTATATGAATCTTGTTATATTTATGCAATTCAATTTCATCCTGATGATTGTGATGATGCTATGACAACAACCACCAAAAAAAAACACAATACAAGATGGTATAAAAAAGTACTGACTTGGAGTCAGAAAGACCTGAGTTCACATCTTGTTTCAGATACTGACCAGCAGTGTGACCCTGCACAAATCACTTAACTTTTATCTATCTCAGTTTCCTTATCTAGAAAATGAGGATAGGAATAGTATCTACTTCCTAGGATTATTGTGAGGAGAGATCAAATAGGCAAAACACTCTACAAACCCTACAGAGCAATTAGCCATTGTTTATTCAGTACCTACTCTGTGCAAGTTACTTCAAATAAGGGAAAAAAAAAATTTAAAAGAAGCATTCTCTACTAAAAAAAAAAAAAGTGTGTGTGTGTGTGTGTGTGTGTGTGTGTGTGTGTGTGTGTGTGTGTGTGTGTGGCGTAAGAGCTAAACACATAGAGATAGAGACAGAAAGAGGAACAGAGACACACACAGAGAGGCAGAGAAAAAGAGACAGAAAAGGAGAGGGAGAGAGACTCAGAGACAGAGACATAGAGTGACAGAAAGAGATGAGAGAGAAAGGAAGAGAGGCAAAGAGAAAGTGAGAGGATTGGAACCAGCACTCAGTTTAGTGCCTGAGTATGTATGTATGTATGTATGTAAAGGATAAGTTTTCAGAGTAACCACCTGATGCTTCTTTTTTACTTTAACCCAGCCCTCCATTAGACCCCCCACCCTACTCCATCCTCGTGGTGATTTTTGTCACTCCATTCTTGTCCCTGTTGTGTTGAACAGAATCCAGATAGAAATGGTCACTATCGTGTGTGTGTGTGTGTGTGTGTGTGTGTGTGTGTGTTTATGTGTAATGAACTTTTAATTAGGGGAATAAAATGATTTGTTCTAATAGGACTGTTTTGGATTCAGGCTATCCTGTCTTCTTCTTGTTGCTGTTGTTCCTCTGCTGCTGCTATTTTCTGAATAAGTAAAAGACGACGCTGTCTCCATTTTAATCCCTCAGTGACCTCAGCCTGGGGGAAGGGAAAGGGCTTTTCTATTTTGTAGGATCCTACAAGTTGGAGAGGGCTGACCTGAGCAGAACCCAGCCTGTCACTGGTGCAGCAGCATGGCTCTGTGTCTTGTTCCCTCCCCGGATTCAGTTTTCTTCCCTGTCAATGCAAAAGATGGATTTGATGGTTTCTGGGGTTCCTTCCAGCTCCAGCTTGAGTCCTAGGACCCCGATGAGTACTTATAAGAGACATAATGAAACAGGGACAGAATACTGAGATCGTAGACAGATAACCTCAGAGATTGTATCTGTAGGCCTGAGGGGATGTGTGGATGCTGGATCAGAGCAGACTCATCCCCGACTGCTTCTCATCAGGCCCATGAGACTGTGGCCTTCTTGAGGCAAGAGCATGAAGGCCCCGATTCCTCATGATGAGCTGGACTCATGTGTCATGGGCCTGTCACTAGCTACCCGAGTGAGCAGCACAGACAGAAGCTGGGGACATGACTGCAGTGGAGTCAGGCTCAACATAATTGGAATCTTTTCTCTCAAACTTATGAGCTGGACCCACATAGATCACTTGTTTTTGCTTCAGTTTTGTCATCCAGAAAATGGGAACAACACTGTTCCTAATACCTTTCTACCAAGATTGTTTGAGGTTCAAATCAATAATCCATGAAAGGCAGTTGTTTCTTCCTAAGTGGTGAGGAGGTTGCCCAATGGGACCAATTTGAGACGTGTTGGGTTCTAGTTCTGCCTATTTGTCTCTGTTATCTCTCTCATCTATCTATCTCTGTTTCTGTCTGCTTGTCTGTCTCTTTTTCCTTCTGCAAGATAAAGATAATAAAAGCACTAGTTATCAGAATTATTGCGATGATCAAGCCCTTTTCAAACTTTTCCATGCTTATAGGATCTTAGGTCTAGAGTTGGAAAGGACTTCTGTGCTCCTCTAATCCAATCTGTTCATTTTACTAGTGAGGAAACTGAGGTCTAGAGAGGTCAAGGGACTTAACGCAATCAGGAACTGACAAAAGGTGCTAGAGAAATAGGAGTTAATGCTTTTACTACTACCATTACCACCACTACTACCACTGCTGCCATCACCACTGGTACCTCTTCTTCCTCCTCTTCCTCTTCTTCCTCCTCCTCCTTTTACTTCTTCCTCCTCCTTTTTCTTCCTCCTCCTCCTCCTCCTCTTCTTTTTATTTTAATATTACTGCTGCCCCCGCTATCACTACTGCTAGTAAAACTCCCTTTATCTGAGTTAGTGAATAAATGAATGAATGAATGCATTGTTTATCAAGCACTGGCTCTATGCCACATGTGGTGCTAAGAGTTGGAGATACAAATACAAAAGGTGAGCTAGCCTTTGTTCCTAAGGAGGTGGAGATGGTGTATAAAGGAAAGACTAGTTGCCAAACAGGTGGAAAGGGCCAGAAGTCCTCAGGAAGCAGTAGTAGGGTTGTTAGGAAGGCCTGGGAGCTCTAGGCTTCCTAGATAGGTCAGTAGACAGAGCTGGGGAACTAAAGAGCACAGAGGCGGCGCAGATGGTGAAGCCCAGTGGTTCCCTTCAGCAGATATAGGGTGCCATAGTGCACAGGGTACCAGTCAGTCATCTTTGTGAATTCACTAGTTGTATGATCCTGGATAAGTCACTTATCCTTGTTTGCCTCAGTTTCTTCATCTGCAAAGTGAGCTGGAGAAGGAAATGGCTGACCATTTCAGTATCTGTATCGAGAAAATCCTCAATGGAATCATGAAGAGTTGGACATGACTGGAAACAACTCAATTAAGAAATTTAAAAAGTGGTATTCCTTTGAAGAAATAGCATACACATTGCCAGCAGCAGGGGAGGGGGGAGTCCCCCAGGTTCTAGGGCCTTCTAGTGCCTGAAGGTTCTAGGATGCCCTTATCTGAAAGGAAGGAGCGATCACGTGGTAGTTTCCCAGACTGCTTGTAAAGTACGTGAGGGCTTGGCCCTTAAGAGACTTAACAAGCTTCAAAGGGCTCGGTGGCCCGGGACCTCCATCCCCATTGTCACCATCACTGTTGTCCTCATTGTCATATTTTTAGTATTGCTTTATGTATTTTTCCATTTCTCAGATAACCATGATCATATTAACATTTGGAATGACCTATTAGCCCACCTGAATGAAGAGTTTTTTTTTTCTTTTTCTTCCCAACTTCAATGCCAATAATCCCCACCAGGAATGTGGCCCCCCAGTGTTGGGGGCCGGCTACCCTGGGGCTCCCCTCCTGCTGGATGTGAGCTGGCCCAAGTTGCCCAGATGGGGCCTCTCTTGAATCAGAAAAATAAAAATTCTCCAATGGCGGCGATATGTGTTGATACCATCTCCTTACCCCGGAAAAAAGAAAGCAAAAGGAAGCCGAGGTGGCCACAGTCCCTTCTCCCCCCTCGGCCCTGGCCCTCCAGATTCACAAGGTTCTCTTTGATTTTTATAGGCCCCATGGCTGAGGTGTGCAGGTGGTTTGCCAAGGGCTACTTCAGCGAGTTCTTGGTCCTTCCAGCTGGCTCTTTGTGCTCTTTAAATGGAGATTGATTTCCATGAAAGGGTGCCTGGCTGGTTTACTTTTAAAACAGGCCAGGGAAAATAAGAATGAGCATCAGTCATGAAGCCCCTCTCTCCCTCATAATTAACTCACAACAAATTCTTTTTAAGGTATCCATGAAAAGAATAGAGTTGGCTCTAGCCTTCCTTCCTTCCTTCCTTCCTTCCTTCCTTCCTTCCTTCCTTCCTTCCTTCCTTCCTTCCTTCCTTCCTTCCTTCCTTCCTTCCTTCCTTCCTTTCTTCCTTTCTTTTTTCTTTCTTTCATTTTCTTCTTCCTTCCTTCCTTCCTTCCTTCCTTCCTTCCTTCCTTCCTTCCTTCCTTCCTTCCTTCCTTCCTTCCTTCCTTCCTTCCTTCCTTCCTTCCTTCCTTCCTTCTTTCTTTCTTTCTTTCTTTCTTTCTTTCTTTCTTTCTTTCTTTCTTTCTTTCTTTCTTTCTTTCTTTCTTTCTTTCTTTCTTTCTTTCTTTCTTTCTTTCTTTCTTTCTTTCTTTCTTTCTTTCTTCTCCCTCCCTCCCTCCCTCCCTCCCTCCCTCCCTCCCTCCCTTCCTTCCTTCCTTCCTTCCTTCCTTCCTTCCTTCCTTCCTTCCTTCCTTCCTTCCTTCCTTCCTCCCTTCCCTCCTTCCTTGCTTCCTTCCTTCCTTCCTTCCTTCTTTCCTTCTTTCCTTCCTTCCTTCCTCAAGCTTTATCAACTGCCTATTATGTGCCAGTGCTATGGTTGGAGCTGGGAAAAAGAAACAATTCCTGCCCTTTCCCCCTCACCCCCCATCCTTCATTTCAGCAACATAAGTAAAAACAAAATAAACAAAGCAAAAACTGACTCATTTTTGGGTTGGAGTGGGACATCAGGTGGGGGATGGGAAGCAGAAAGGCAGGACCACCCCTGAAGGAATAAGGCTACACTCCCATAAATGGATGCAGAAGTCAACAGGAGCTAAGTGAGGAGGTTTAGGTAAGAATGGGCAATGCAAACTGGTCAAGGAGATAGGAGAGAGTTCCAGAATCCCATGGGAAGTTACACAGTGATGTGGAGGTGGATACTATGTTTGAGGCACAATGAGTGGGGAGACTGGCTAGAAATGAAAGGGACTGAGGACAAAACTGAGGAATCTGCCGAGAAAGGTGGGCTTCAACAAGCTCAGGAAGAACAAACAGGAGAGCTTGTACTTATCCAAATGACAGGTACTAGGGAGCCAGAGAGACTTTGGAGGAAGGATTTATTGAGTATCACCTTGCAGTTGTGTGGAGGAAAGATGTAGAGGGAGAGATTGATTAGAGGTAGGTAGAATGCTTAGGAGACTGTTCTATTGCTTCAGTTGAGAGAGGCTAAGGGTCTGAAATAGGAGAAGGTAGTGTGAGTAGAAATAATGATCTGAAATTCAAGTCAAGTCAAAAATCACTTATTAAGCACCTACTAAGTGCCAGACACTGTGCTAAATTATGTTGTGAGGATGGTAACAGCAAGACTTGACAAACTGGGGCTCAATCAGCGATAAAGCAGCCAGCATGTCTTAGGGGAATGAGAACTGATTCTGGATCCAGAGGACCTCACGTCTCCTAGCTTGCTTTCTCTGTGACTGTTGGCAAGGCACTTAACCACTATAGACCTCAGTTTCCTCATCAGTAAAATAGATTGGATGAGACAGCACTCAGGGGCTCTCCTATCTCTACAATTATGATGCTCAGCATATTTTCAGTGCCCACTGAACCAGGACCATACTAAGCACTGTACGGACAAAGAAGGACCCACCACGATTCAGACTCTCTTATCTGACCATTCCTTCTCCATATTCTTTGCTGATTCAGTACCCATGCTCTGCTCTCAGATCTACAAATCCAATCCCCATCATTCTCTTGAGCTTCAGTTGCTCATCATCTACTTGAATCTGATGCCAACTGTTTTTATTTATTTTTATTAATAATAAGAGTAGTTCAAGATGCTGACGGTTATGTGAATTCATCACCTTCAATGGTGGAGGTTGAACCCCATCCATACCTGCCTATTCTGAGTACCTCTTTTTACGTTCTTTATGGGGCCCCATAGCCGCCATCTTGGCTTTCTCTTGACATATGTCAAAGGTTTTGTTATCCTTAAAGTGCTACATTTATAAAATCTATTATAATGATTATCAGCACTAATGATAATATTGATGATGATAATGACATTGGGGACTTGGTCATCCTTGTCTCACGCCTTAGGGTCCTCCTCTCCTCCTCTTCCCTCTCCCCTACTCAAGGAGGGCACATCATTTCCTTCCACGATGGGCCATTTTTATGAGGCTTTCATGAGCATTTTATGTCTTCTATCTCCTTTAATTCCAACCTTTCATTTCTTTTAAGCCTTAATGGGCCCAGGCTCTGTGCTAGGGGCTAGAGGGATAAAGAACAAGGCTGACCCAATCCCTACTGCAGCCAGCTCACTTTCAGACGGGGAGACAGTGATGTTTGTCAGCACGAACCAGTCATTTGCACATTGTTCTATTACTGGTAACGAATATTGGCAAATCACTTGCTAGTTTACAAAGCTTTTATGGCCAAACTGATCTCGTTGAATGAATCTGTTTCATTAAGAGCCACTGCATTTACGAGCTTCAGCGTTAATTGTTTGGTGCATCTCCTCCTTCAGTTCTGAATGCAATGTTGATCCCGTTTTGGTCCGAGCCCCTTTTCCATTTGCTGCCAGTGACTGAGTGGGGCCCTCTCCCTCCCGGCTGCTCCTGCCTCCTTCTCTCTCCAGTTCTGCTTTTCGACAAGGCCGAGCATGGCTGGGGCCCAAGTGAACTCCGTGAGCCCCTTGTCCAGTCCTCCCTTGGTCATACCCTGAGAGCAGCAGATGCTGGCTTTCTGCAAACCTCCCACTCTTTGTCTGCAGTCCCTGAGGGCCCCGTCCTTCCGCTGCTACACCCCTGCCCTTTGGATCTCACTGGAGAGAGAAGGAAAGAACAGAGCCAGGCTCTCCCTTCCTTCAAACTCACAGCCCAGCAGAGGAAGCGAAAAATAAATAAATAAACTCCAGCAGGGTTAACCTCCTCTTGACCAGGGATGTTTTCAGGAGCTGACAAAAGACTTGAGGGGCTGGAAAAAAACATCCCCTCGTACAGTGCGAGTCACGCAGCTGAGTCACACTGCTCTGTTCTCTGAGTACACTCTGGATGCAGGTTTGATAAGCCGGGCCGGGAGGAAGCCCTCTATGTTCCGAGCTGCTCCAGGCCTGCCCAGAACTGGATGTACAAACTCAGAACACCTCCTGGCCTGAAGATCATTGGTAATCCCCCCCACACAACACACACACACACACACACACACACACACACACACACACACACACCCCTCCTGGCCCTCCAGGAGGGTAGCTCATCCCTTTCCACAACTTATGATGCTTTTATGATGTTTCTATAACATCATAAACAGTCTTCTCTGGCCCATCCATAGTTAAAGGTAATCAGATCACAGACATACTCCTCCCCCCTCTCCGCCTTCTCCCTGGCTCTTTCATCTATCCATCCATCTATATCTATAATTCCTCCATTTTTTACCTATCTTCCCATCTGTCCATCAATCACTTCTTTCTTTCTTTCTATTACTCATCTATCTCCCCCCCCCCAGTTGATCAGGATTCATAGATCAATCTCTCTCCAATTTTCCAATCTGCCTATTGGGCACATATTGGGCTGCCTCCTGCCTTTCCTCAGGCCTGTGCCTCCCTTCCTGGGTCATTCTTATAGGCTGTGCTGGGCTGTACTGTGCACTGCAGCAGCTGTCTTTGGTAGTCTTGCTTTTCTCCTTCAGGCCTTCCTGATTTGTTTATTTTAGTAGCAAGAAAGCAGAAAGAAATCAGCTCTGACTCATTCATTTGCTTCTACTCCCCAAGTAAGGATCTGAATCACCCAGCGCCCCTGCCTGGGATGACTAAGGCAACCGACTGTTTAACCTCTTTGTTTCTCTATGTCTCTCCCCACATCAGGCAGGGCCAGCTGTGGGGGAGCGCTGTGGCCTACAGAGCCCTTCCTGCCCCCTCCCAGGTTGCCGGAGAGGCGGATGGTAGGGGGAAGCAAAGCTCTGCCTCCAGCTTCTGTTTGTTTCAACTTGGATACAAATGGATGAGAGCTTCTCCCTGAATCCTTTCAATTCTTGGTGCTCCAGTCAACTCAAGAGAGGGTGCACTGGAGAAGGGAGTTGCCAAACCAGGGAGAGCCCATAGGGATGAAATCAGGGCTAGATATTGCAAAACCATTCCCCAAACCTGCAGATAGGAATATTCAGGGTACCTATGAAACTCAGAGATTGTGTATCTCTGATGTAAAGGAACTATTGGAAAGTCAGTTCTTGTTATTCTTATCAGATATCCAATCCTTGAGGCTCTGGGTCATATAGGAGACAAAGCTAAGAAATTCTGAATTAGTAAAACCCTTTGTAGGCCCAAGGATTTGGGGACCAAACTGCAGATCTGGACCCATATTTCTTTGCATTATGTGCTTACTGAAAATGGCCATGACTAAGGAGGAGCTGAATATTTTCTTGACATTTGAACCATTTGAACCCCTTCCTTATTCATTATTAGTTAATCAATCAATTAATTATTAAGAACATACTATGTGCCAGCCACTGTGCTAAGGACTGAGTTGGTCCTTGATGCTAGACTGGCTTGTTTCTGTTTTCCATTACTCATCTTAGATTGAGTGATGGAAAGGACCTTAAAGGAGATCTCATCCAATCCTGGCATTTTACAGAAGGGGAAACCAAAGCCCTGTCTGGCTTTCTTTTAGAGCCTGACTAGGAGAATCACACGGGGATCCTCAGATTTAAGTTAAGGGCTTTATACAACAATGATCTGTCAGATCCTGACATTTAGTCTTGTTTTGAACTAAGGAATGGATTAGAGTCACATCTTCTTCATCAACAACAACAATTCATATTTCTATAATAGCTTCTTTGAGTTTTATGAAGCTCTTTTCCCATGATGACTTTATGAGGGAAGGAGTGCCAAGATGATTATACCCTGAAGATGCTTAGACTCTCACAGATTAGGGGACTAGCCCACGGCCACACAGCTAGCAAGTATCACAGCCAATTCAGGGATATCCTTCGTGTCTACTTTGTAAGAGAGAAGTCTGAGAAACTCTTCAAGCGTGGGAGGTGTTGTAGTCCCTGGTCCTAACACATGATCTCTGAGTGCCAATCCGATTGGCTTGAAGCTCCTTCAGTGGCCTCTGGAGAAGGGGGCTTGAATTGTTTGCCTCTACTCCCCCATTCACCATCTAATCTTTTCTCTGGGTTGCTCTGGCCAGGGCCTAAGGACTTGTGGGTGCAGCTGGAAGCCAACCAAGTGTCAACTGGGAAGTGCAATCACAATCACTTGGATTCATTAAATGACCCAGGACTCAGTATTCTTCTTTTTCTTTTAATTTCTGAGTCCTACTCATATGGTGCTGCTCCCCCTCCCCGTTCTTAACCTGGATTTGGATGCCTTGGCTCCTTGCCTTGCAAACATAATAGTTGTGTGAATTGAGACAGGGCATTGACCTCTGAGCTTTGGTTTGCACCCATATCGTGGATGGCTTGCCTTAGAGTAACTTTCATTGATTTTCCACTTTCAAATCTGACAAATCTTCAAAGCAAACTTTGGGGGATCTTTTGTAGGCAAACAAGAATAAGTTTGAGGAGTTTGGGGGCTTATTTTGAAGCATACTTCAAGACAGCATTGAAGCCCTTTTAAGGAAATAAATAATTAGTGTAAATGGTCAGATCAGGGACATTCCTTCAGTTGGCTGAATTTCTCCATTTATTGGGTACAGTGAGGGTCATTTGGAAGCCATCACTGTATTCCATCATGTGACCTGCTTATAGCTGGTAGGTGAATATTTGTGTTGGAGCCAAGCCTGGTATCTCCACGAACCAGTAATTAATGAGCCCTGAGGGTATCCAAGAAGCAGCCTGGGTTTTCTATTAGCTCGGGGGTGAGGTGTGGGACAGGTTGTTAAAAGGTGTCCAGTGGAAAGCTTCCCTATAAAACCGGAGGAAGGAAGGTTTTCCTTATGTTCAAATATTTGGAAATATCATAAGGGGTTGAATGCAGGGAAGCGTGGAAACTGAGCCTGCTTTTAAATGAATCACCTGAATACATTGTAGACTTCATGTGTGCATGTGTGTACACTTCTATGTAAATTTATTCAAATCATTAATAAAAAACTCAAATGAGCCACAACAATTTGTTGGGTTGGAAGAGTAGCAATTGTGAAAGGTTTTGCTAAGTAGAATTATGCCCAGGGGGCAGCTAGGTGGCGCAGTGGATAGAGCACCAGCCTTGAATTCAGGAGGACAGGAGTTCAAATCCGGTCTCAGACACTTAACACTTCCTAGCTGTGTGACCCTGGGCAAGTCACTTAACCCCAGCCTCAAAAAAAAAAAAAAAAAAAAAAAAAAAAAAAAAAAGAATTATGCCCTATTTTAAGAACGTAATATGCAAATATCTAAACTTGAAAATAGTTAATTTAATGATAATTTGTATCACAAAAACTTTCATAGAATTCTTTTCTATGTAGATACACATGTTAGGGGGTATGATAAAATGCGAATATACGTGCATAGATCTGGGCTTCAGGCCCTCCGAGGCTACCAAGTCCAACTTCCTATTTCATCGTCTGTAAAATAATAAAATCAAGACTCAGACAAGGGGAGAGCCAAGAAGGAGCATGGGGGCCATCTCTTTGGCCTTGTCCATTTTATATATGGAGAGGCTGAGTCTAGAGAGGGAAAGTGCCCTGAGAGCATGAGACTCTGGGAGTTGAAATCAAGGACTAGAAGAGACCTCATAAGCCATCTAGTCAATCCTTTCATGAGGAAATCAAGACCTTGAAAGGTAGCAACCTGTCCGGAGTCATAGGGGTTGTGATGTTTTGAGGAAGATTTTTGATCTTTCCATATTGCCTGGAAGGTTTTTATTTAGTTATTTATTTTCATTTTTAACCTGCCTGATAGACAAAAGAATAAGTGATCATCTGTGGGATCTGCTGATATGTGCTATACAGCAGAAAGATTTCAGGCTGCCTCTAAATGACCCTGGGCACTTCCCTCAAAATCTGAGCCCAATGCCCAGTGGCCAAACTGAGTCAGTGATGAACACAGGCTGAGATCAGGCCCAGTCTCTGCCTCATGGAGCACTCATTCACATGGGAACAAAACACACATTTGTCAAAACTGGACACTCGGGAAATAATTCAATGGAAAGGGTGAAAAGCTACAAAAAGCTGGCTTCAGTACCTTTCTCCTGCCCAAAAAGAAAAAGTTAAGAAAAAAAAGGCACATTTAAGAAAAGAAGGCAAATGCTGTGCCAGAATCCTAATGGTGGGGAAAAGAGTTAAAGGATACTTGGTCCAAATCTTTTCAGCCATGTGGCACAGTAGATAAAATGCTAGCCTTAGGGTCAGGAAGCCCTGCCATTGACTGTATGATCCTGGGCAAGTCTTTTACCTACCAAGTGCCCCCAGGCACCCAAGAAAACAAATCCCCAGTCTGGGAGATCTTAGGTGATAAATTTCCCATAATGTTCTTCTTATAGAAGCCCCAAACTAGTAGTTAAGAAATGAGTCAAGAATGGTAGATCAAGTTATGGCATTTGACTGTCATAGAGCATTATTGTGTCAAGAGAGAGGAGGAGAAAATGGTCCATTTCAGAGGAACCTGGAAAGGCTTCAGTGAACAGAGCAGAACAAAATGAGCAGGAGCAGAAAAATCATTTGTAGAGTGATAGCATAGGGGGAAAAAGTTTTGAATGGTCTCCTGGCTCTGATCAGTGAAATAAGCAACAATGTCAAAAGACTGAAGATGGATTCCCCCCCACCTCCACTCCCGGCTCTTATCAGAGAGGGTTTTTTTTTTTTTTTTTTTTTTTTGTTTTGTTTTGTTTTGTTTTGTTTTGACTTTAAAAAATGTTTACTTGGGGGAAGCTAGGTGGCGCAGTGGATAGAGCACCAGCCTTGAATTCAGGAGGACCAGAGTTCAAATCTGGTCTTAGACACTTAACACTTCCTAGCTGTGTGACCCTGGGCAAGTCACTTAACCCCAGCCTCAGTAGGAAAAAAAATATTTAATTGCAGGCAGTGGGAAGAAAAGATAATAAATACTAGTAACATGATTTTAAAAAATTTTACATGATATTTAGCATAGAAAATACCTCTTCCCTCATACCAAAGGAGAGTTGTAGTAGTAAATTCAATCCCTCCCTTTTAAAAATTAATTTTTAGTAACTTCATATATCACTTGAAGACAATAAAAGATGAAAAAATGATTACAAAAGTGTACATTTAACAGCAAATGTTGAAGAAAAAGATGTAATAAGGACATGGTCTGGGGATCACTGACGTATACTTTTACAGTCTTTTAGGGGAAGGCTTTAAACCCAAGCTTCCTGGCTTTACATCCAATACTCTGCCTGCTCTCCCATGGTGCTTCTATGGGTTGGTGAAATATTTAGAATAAGAATAATTGTCTCAAACTGACAAAGCTCTTGAAGGTTTACAAAGTGCCTTCTCAATGTATGACAACTCTCTGGAGGAGAGAATGAGAATCTTACTAGCTCCAATTTTTTGGAGGAGAAAACTGAGGTACAGAGAAGCAGTGACTAGCTCAGAGTAGCTTTGACTAGGAGGCATCAGGGCCAAGATTCTGAGCCATGGCCCCTGATTCATTATCAAATCTCCCTACATCCATATGGTTGGTTATCCCATATCAGATCCCACAATCAGGTGGAGCATCTGGACTAAACACCTCTGGGCACAAAAATTGCCTGAAATAGTAAAAACAAATAAAGTTCAGGGCTTTTTAGGACATATTTCTCAACATGATGCAATTTTTTTTTAAAGTTCATTTTGGAAGCAGGAGATTATAAGCACATGTCTTGAGCTTAAGGCTATTCTTAGCAGGATATGAGTCTGAAGAATATAATAATAATAATTTCTCATTTCTATTGAGTGCTTGAAGGATTATATGATAAATTTATGTTATTTCATTTGAACCTCACAGTTAATTAAGAGATTACTATCAGAATAGGTTAAGAATAATAATAGCATTAACATAGAACATCTGCAAGTCCCTTCTTAATTATTTTGCCCTTTTAATTTGAATCAAACCCAGAACTTCTTCATTGAAAGGTCAGCTCATCTAACCATTATGGCACACTATTTTCCAGATAACTTCCAAGACATTTAATCTGGGCTATTTTTCTTCCACAAGAGAGTTCTTCAAATAGTTAAAGATAGCTGTGAATCTTTTCTTCCCCAACCCATCCATGCCCACTTTCTTCAATCAATTCTCATTTGGCACAGACTCAGGGTCCTTCCTAATCTTGGTTGCTCTATGATTCTCTCTCATGTTTAACTATAATCAGTCCCTATATCATTTCTAGGAACTATTAAAATTATTTGTAAAATGTTTTAATCTCAAGCTCCAATTTGCCTTGAATAAAAGAAAATACCATTTGATTCCAATTTACTCAAGATTGGACACATTAGGAAATCTCTGGTCAAAGAGGTTCATTTGTGTGTGTGTGTGTGTGTGTGTGTGTGTGTGTGTGTGTGTGTGTGTGTGTATTTAAGGAAATTAATTGTCCCGGGTGCCCTGGCTCTGTTACAATAAAAAACTATTAACTAGATCAGTGGCAAATGAGTGACATATCCACAAGGGCAGGGGGCCCATACAGAAATGAGAAATACTCTTCTTTCTGGGAAGATCATGAAGAGAGAAAACCAGACACCTGGACACATGCCAAGGACAGCAGAGACCCTCAGAAACATAGCAAGTGTCCTTGCCCCCACTTTGCATACTTAAGACTCTGTGATTCCATATTCCAAAGACCCTCCATCTGGCCATCTCCTTCATCAATACAGATCCTAGATTGCAAATCACACCCCTGAATAACTCAGCAGTTACTCTTGTAATTATGTATTAATTACAGGAGCAATGATTAATCATTCCATTAATAATTAGTGCATTAAGGGGTCTCACCCTAAATTATCCAGCTACTAAGTGCCAAAGCTGAGATTTGACTCCGGAAACAAAAGTATATCCATTATGCTACCTGATTCTGAACCTTTTCACTTTTCAGAGAGGAAATATAATCAAAATAACAAAAGTTCAGTAAATCTGAATCACAAGATGAATTTGAACGTGTAGCTTCTGCAAAGGATGACAACAGAAAGCAAACAGAAGTTTGTCTATATGTGAACCATCTCCTCTCTCTCTGCCCTGTCTTCCTTTTCTGGCCATTATCTATTTCACAAGAGAGCAACTATGCTGCAAGTAGACATTTTTTAGGAAGCCACTTGCTTTTATCAGGCTCACCAAGGGACAGAGGATGCCATCATTGCTGTTATTGCTCCCGTGTATAACCCAATGGTTGGCTTTTCCCCAAATGAGTCTGGAGATAGGAGTTGCCAAGTGGCTTGTTATATACAGTGGTCCAGACCTATTGGAAGATGAAGCCTGGTGCCTGTGGAGATATGGACTTTGTCTCACTGTTTAAGGAAGTCCTCTTATAATTGGAAGAAAGGTCAACAGATGGAAAAGAACAAGGTCATTTGGCTCACTTCACATCAAAAAGAACCAATGATGTTTCCTGGAGGCAGGTTAGGGGCCAGAGATGGGAATCAGCAACCAGACCACAGACTCTGAGGGATGTATAACTGTGTGCTTGTGGGAAACGAATGTTGAGTTGTTGCTTCCTCTCCTTTTCCTTGACCCAGAGATTCATGGGCTCATGTTTAGAGTATGTGAAGTGGAAGTTATCTGGCCCGATTTCAAAGGAGTCCCGTCCTGTCCTCAGATAAATGTTCATGTGTGTGAGTCTGCCCCAAGGTTCCTCTGTTCTAGCTGAGACAGTCATCCTCTTGTGCTCATCTCTAAATTTCTTCCCATAGGTATTTTGTTTTCCTTACATGGAATCCTTTCTTTTTTCTTTCTGTTCATCTGTCCCCTAGATTTATATGAAGTGCAATTCAAGACCTGCATTCTCCATACAACTGTCACAGAAGGTATTCAAACTGACCAAAAATCCTTCTTTCCACATGGCTGAAGATGGTCAGTCAGCCTTTGATTGACAACCTCCAACAAGGGAAAACCAGTGCATTCTGAGGCTGCCCGAGCCATTTCTGCAAAGTTCTCCTTGGTAGAAAGTTTTTCCCTATGGCCATAGGAAATCTCTCTTTCTCTAGCTTCTATTTATTGGCATGCAAGTTCTGCCTGATGGAGTCAAGCTAAAGATGTGCATTCTCTCTTTCCCCATCAAACTCCCTTCAGCGCTTGAAGGAGCCCAAGAAGAGTTCTCTGCCTCAGATGAACTACTCCCAGTTTCTTCCATTAGGGGACTTGGTTTTCTTTTCTTTCCCTATCCTTCTAAGCTTTTTTTTTTCTGGACATGTAATGGCTTGCCAACATCCTCCATAAAATCTGGTGCCCTTTGCTGACAACCATCTCCTAAATGTGTCCTTTGCTGACAACTATCTGATCAGGATGCCATATAGCAGGAAGATTTGGATCCAGCTCCTTAGATCTGGGTGTAATACCTACCTCCCTTAGCACAACGTAGGGACGTTTGGGAGCTGTCATTTCATGCTGGTAACTAACCTTGAGCTTGTGGGCCACTAACCCCCCAGGTCTTTCCCTCACAAATTGCTATCTTGCCACCCTTTCTTCATCATGTCCTCTTGAAGTTGTTTTTTGGGGAACCTAAGTGTAACACTTTGCATTCACTATTAATAAAAAATAATCTTCTTAATTTAGCTCCTTAATAGACTGTCAAAATGCTTTTGGAGTCTTTGTCTGGTATCCGTTATGTCCACCACTCCTCTTCCCTTTCATATTATCTGCCAATGGACTATGAATGCCAAATGCCATCTGTATCTCCTAGACCCCTGTGTCCCTTCTCCAAAATCCTACAGAACTCAATGTATACCACATCATTTAATAACAACATGCTCTTCACTATGACCAAGGCCATATTACTTAATCTCTTAGTGTCCTCATAGAATTCTCCATAGATGTGATGAATTTCTAACTTGTATTGGTGAATGGAGTTTACATATTGGGAGATCTCCCTTTGCTCCACTACAGGTTTGACACATCTCTAGAATGAGAGGGAAAAGACCCAAATTCAAACAGATTTCTTCTTAGAATGCAGTAGACTCTTGGTAAGTGATCTCATCATCCAAGAGGAATTATTAGCTTCCTCTTGTGACCTTCTGCCAAAATCCTCTAGCTTTGAAGAAACATTTGAAGAGATATGTAACATCTCTATATCTCTCAGTCTCTCTCTCTCTCAATGGGGAGGGTAGGATGGAACAGAAACACAATAGATTATTGTAAAATTATTTAAAAATAAAATTCAACTAAAAATCAAGTCAGAACAAACGAAAGTCTCATTGTGCAGCTGTTTGGTGTTTACGGCAATTTTAAAAACCTTAATATCAGTTACCAAGAATATAGTTCTAATAATGTTCGTAGTGATGATTTGACTATCTCTCTAGAGAGAAAATGCCCACTACTCCTTCTCTGTCTTTTCTTGTTCTCTCTTTTCCTTTCCTCTCTTTTTCCTAGAACCTCAGTTCACTTGCCTCTTCCCTCTTCTCTTTTCCTCTTCCCTGCCGGCTAACTGGTGACTTCCCATCTTCCTGCTCCTCTGTCCTCCTCTTCTTCCCCCCAAAACCCCACAAACAAATGACTCCGGGTGAACAACTTTGCCCAACTGCAACTGGAGCAGATCTATACAGTGAGAATTTGATGACCCCCAAAGTCCTTTTAGCTCTAAATCTGTGCCCTTCTGATCGTGTATGTGTTTCATTTATATTCATATGTGTATACATTGTCTCCCTTGAGAAAACCTAAATTCCTTGAAAGATTTTTTCCATTTTGATCTTTCTGCCTGACAGTAATAGGCGCTTCTTCCCTTCTCTCCCTCTCCAACCCCCCCCCCACTTCCCTCCTTTTCTCCCTCAGTCTTTTCCTGCTTTTCTTAACCCCCTTCTTTCTTTCCTTTCTCATTTTATTTCTAACTCTTTTTCTCCCTTCCTCCTCTTTCAACAAAGTTATCTTGGGAAGTCACAGAATTTCTCCAAACTGCTCAATGAAGTTAAAGGAGATATGGAGAAATACTGTGAACAAACCACTTCATATTTGTAAGTACTAGAGCAAACCACCACAGATTCCCAGGGCTGCCCATGGGCCATCTTAGCGTGCTGGAAAGAAATACTTGCACGGGGACCTCAGGAATCAAAAGGTCTAAATCATTTTACAGTTGTAGAGGTTTTTCTTGGCAACAAGTTTGATTAATTAAACGATAATGAGCAAATTCTTCATTGTCTCATCCATCAATATCTTGGAAGACCAGCTAAGAACCAGTTGGAAAAACAATTTGGAATTCCTTGCAAATATTCAAGATTCTGCTAACCTAAGTCTTTCTTTTTAGCATGAATAGAATAGCATTAAAATTATAAATGGTCAAGAAACATAAGATAACAGCACAAAACCATGGCCCCCCCAGCTGACTATATTACTGCCTTGTTAAACAGAGAGAGATAGTAGAAAGAGAGAGCGTTTGAAGTCTGGGAACTTGAGTTGGAATTCTGCTCCAAAAACTTAGTAACTATTTTCTTAAGCAGGTCACACTTTAGTGTGCCTCAGTTGCTTCACTTGTAAAATAAAAATATTGCTCTAGATTAGAACCAATGTCAATGAGCCCTTCATAAATTTTAAGTCATGGTCATTGGAGGAATTTGTTTTCCTTAAGTATGATAAATTAAAACAAGAGTTTGTGTTTCCAACAGGATGGAAAGTAAGAATGAGAAATTTTAAAAATTATCAAATAAGATAAATGAATGAATGAAAGGGCAGATAAATATATAGACAGTTTTCCCATCTGTAAAAGTAAAGATGCAGACTATCTGATCTCTAAAATCTCTCTCCGAGCTCACTCTCTATAGCTCATTCTATGATCCCATCAAATAATTGGCAGCTTCCCTCCCAGCCAGAGACCTTTCATGGGAATAGCTGTCAGGATTCTTTCTCCTTCAGATCCTCCTGTTCTTGACAGCTATATATCATTATTTAGATGAGTTACTACGCAACTCTACAGGGAATTAGAGAATGAATAAGATTTGATATTTAAAAGTGATTTATAATTTTAAAAGTACTTCATATTATTTCATTGGATCCATCTTGATACTAAGGATGTAGTTGTTCGTGTTCAACTCTTTATGACCCTATTTGAGGTTTTCTTGACAAAAATATTTGCAGCTCAGTGGGACAGTGGATCGAGCACTGGTATACTGGAATGGCTTACCTTTGCCTTCTTGACCTCATTTTACAGATGAGGAAATTAAGACAATTGTAGTTAAGTGATCTGTACAGTGGGATACAGCTAGTAAGTGACTGAGGCTACATTTGAACTCAGGTCTTCCTGATTTCAGGCCTGGAGTCCATTGTTCTACTTCCCTGCCCAAACTATGCCTATTATCTCCATCTTATAGTTAATAAAATTGACGTTTCAAGGGGACACATATTGTGGTTTTTGTTTCATCACATGAAAAGGTATTTTGAGAAATATTTTAAATAACTACAAGTTTAAACATTTAGTTAAGACCAGATCTGCTAGATTATATGTCCATGTTTTCTTCTATTATCTTTATTAAGTTATAGTAATATGAACATAGAATCTTTCTTCTTCTTATGAGACTTATTCTAGTCTAGATCCGTATAATTCAGGAGATGACTGGAATAACAACCCAGCAGCTAAGACAGTGATGATGTCAGAAATAGGAAAGTGTGATTTGGGAGGGGACTAAGAGCAGGAGCTGAAGAATCTTTGAGAAAGAAGGACCGTGGTCAGTCCATCTAAGCATGTACTCTTATTATCATCGATCCTGGTGGGAGTGGGAAGGCTACAAGGACAAGAAGATGGATAAATAGCTATTTCAATTCTGGTTCTACTTTAATACATAGCTATTACTGATATTACAAATCAGAAAAAGTAGAAAAGTAGGAAAAACATCTTTGCAACATATAATGCAAATTGCCAAAGGCTTAGTTATATCTTTTAAAAATTAATCCTGAATTTTATAACTGTCCATCTTGTCTCTGAAGAATTTTATTCAGTTAAAATACAACTATGCAAATATAGACAGCTAAATGCCCAACTTAAAAGAAAATCTTTCTTCATTTCTTCATTCGTTCATTTGTTCCTTCCTTCCTTCCCTTTCCCTTCCCCCACATTTGGTATTTCTTATATTTCTTATTATTTTTTTAATCCAAGTGTTTTTTCTCTGGAGGCACTCAATAGGACCAACTCTCCTATCAGGAATTCCATCACAACTCACACAGGTTTCCTGGAAGAGACCCAATAAACACCAATCCAGCTGAGCTCATGACCATCTTCCCTTCCTCTTCCTGAGCTGAGGTTTCAAATGTGGGGCGAGGAGGCCAGCTCAGAGACAGGCTCGTTCACATCCCAACTTCCCTAACGGAGAGCAGGAGGCACCTGGCTGCTGATATCTGATCACTTCTGCAACCCTCCCAGCCCAATGACCTTTAGCAAATGTCTGGAGACCGCTTGTCAAGCCCCCAGTCATCGATCTCCCTGTGGAAAGGGGAGAACCGGCTGCCGAACAGCTTTCCTTCGGTCTCCGAGAATGCTCAATCACAGCTGAGTGCACAAAAAGCCCACTGTGGAAGCAGCAGGCATCATAGACCATAAACAGCCGCCCCGTGTTTTCTTTTAGGGAGTTTGTTTATTGTACAAGACGTCCCCCTTTCCTCAGAGGAGACTCAATTCTCTGTAGAATTAGTGAGACAGATCTCCATCCGTAGATCGGAGTGGAACAAAAGATCCAACGTGATCCTTTTCTTGGAGATCCCCATCACCTTCTAATTTAATAAAACACAGACTATGTGCGCCAGGCAGATGCTCCAGATGGCACAAAAGGTGATCACACTGTATCACACACAGGGAGCCAGAAGCCACTTTCTAAGGTGAGAGTGGGACTTCAGTAAATGACCCTCAGATGCTTGTCCACTTCAGTGTCTGAGCAAGCAGCCCACTGACAGTGGTACCGTGGCGCTTCTGTACACATTCATCTCAATCAGACTCTTTGAACTGTCTGCCACCTGCCCTTTGAAATGACAGCAGGTCCAACTTCAGCTTAAAACTCCACTAAGGTCAGCATAGATTTCTGCTCCAGAGGCCATCACAAAAATCCTCCCTGGAACTGAAAGGCGATGCACACTTTCTATTGGATTTAGTGAAGGAAGAATGGGGGTAAAAGAGGGAAAAAGTCCCTTCTTCCAATGGATTCTTTTTCTGATGACTTGTTTCTGAAAATTGCAGTTCTACAAAGGAACTAAACTAATAGGTCAGCTACAATTCCAAACAGAGCCCTAGGAGAAGGAGAAAGGAAATTACAGTGGGAAAAATGTCTTTTTTCCCATATACCTGTACACAACATGTGCACATGCAGACAGACACAGGAGCATGGAGGTATAATGATCCTTCCCCCAAAGTGCTCCTTTTTTATTCCAAGATCTACTTTGGGATGTAGATCAAATCTTTCTGTCCTTTCTCTGGCCCATCCCAAATCAGTTAGTTATCCGAAGAACTGGCTTCTCAAGCCTCTGATTTTTAATTTTTGATGTAATTACTGTTTGTAGTAAACTAGTGAGATCCCCACTGGACCCAGTTCTAACTTCCCATCAACACGAGAAAGAAAATATCCGTGTCAGCCTGTCATCGATCGGCTTCTTCATGCTTCTCCAAATAGCAAACCCTCAGTATCTAACGCGCAACCGACTCACTCGTGTTATTCCTTTACATCTTCGGCCGGAGGATTTCTGTACTCGTCCTCCTGTGTAGGCCCTCCATGGCAACATATGCCCAGAACATGGTGAGAGCTACCAATCATTGAATTTTCTGGGGAACAAACATTTTCCAAATCTGGTAAATGTTTCCTTTAGGAATATAGGAACAGGTTCGTGGTTCCGCTGGGGGTATGTCCATGCTCAAGATTTCTGGGATCTTATCCTGTCTGTGAGCTTTTGTAAATACCCACCTTCACCCCAGATTCTTAATAAAAGGGAAGCCTGGAAAAAGATGGATCTGATACTTTCTATATCGGCTTAAAGCATCAGTTGACCTGTAATTGTTCAACAAGGCAAGATGTTTACAACAAAATGGCTCCATGCTTTTGGACCGAGCTCCAACCCCCCACTTGTCTCTCTCTCTCCCTGTGTCCTAAGTTCCAGTTCATCAGGGCCAAGGTAGATGGCTGTGTTTCTCCTGTCTGCCCCATTCCCCAGCTCTAGGCCAGACCCGGGCAGTTGGGAGCTGTGATCTGCCTCTTTCTTAGTGACTTTCTCTCTGGGAGAAAGCCGACAATTTAAATTTTGTAGCTGTGGAGCCATTCCCAGGTCAAGTCACACACATGAAGAGACATTCCAGAATGCACCCACAGCCTCGATGCTGTTGTTTGTTTTGTTTTCAATCTCCCAGTGAGAAAAGAGTTTTATAAATATGGAGCCAGAGAGCAGGGAAAGGGAGAAGGAAACCACTAGTCTTTAAGATCAGTTTATTGAAATGTGTGCTTTTCAATTTATGTTTCATTTTAATTTTAACTGAAATTAACTGAAATTAACTGGAGCCTTCTGTTCAGAAAAGACTATTTGAAATGATGCTTTAAATCCCAGCTTCCCCTGCTTTCCTATCCCTAAGTGAAAGTGATTTCCTTTAATCCTCTCCAGAATAAAAAGCACAAGCACAAGGGACCTCACTCTTTTTTTTTAACCTGCGAGATCTTTCCAATGAGGGTCTTTTCCTAAGAAAGGATGGGAATTTTTTTATTTTTATTTATTTTTATTTATTTATTTTTTGCAACAGGAGAGAACAAATACCCTCAAGGAATTGTCTCACCCCCTCCCCCTTGATAGGAACATTTGAGCAAGGCCCAAGAATGCTGGTAGATAGATTTGGGCCTGCATACGGCCACCTGGGTCTCTATTCCTGATGACAAGAGTGCCAGAAGGGAGAAAAATCCCTCCCCAAACCAGCTCAGCCTGCGTTCATCTCTTACAAGCACAGCATTAATATTCTGACTTTGTTTCTCGGACTTGCTCCTTTCATTATGTGTCTTATTCCTGCCCGAGTGCAGACTCCACTCAGCTATTTATGTTTTCCCATTTCTTCCCAAAAGAAATAACTGAAAGCCACCCCCTGGCAGTGCCGTTGGTCTGAGGGACATGGTGGGACAGACACCCTCCCCATTGAGGCTGACCCGGATAGAAAATTCTGCAGGTGCAATTTTGGGAGAGGGTAGAGGTGCCTGCTGGAGGAGTCCCATCCATTCAGCGTGCCCATTTTGGACCCATTTGACTACAGTTCCAGCAGGAGGTTTTTCCTAAAATGACATGGAGCATACCCGGAGACCCTATCAACACTGGACATGTACAAATCACCTACAACTCTGCAAGACCAGGTGGCATGAGTATCTGTTCTCTTAACTTGGATTTTCTCAGAACAATTTAACAGACGTGTGTGTGTGTGTGCGCGCATTTACACACACACACACACACACACACACACACACACACACACACCCACCCACCAAACCTTTGGAATTTTCCTGTTGGGAGAGATTTAGCTGATGGTTCCAACAGACCCATTAATCCGGGTCCCCTTACACTTTGGAAATCTGGCAAGAGAAGAAACATCAGCATAAAGCTTTGGCTATTTCCTGCATTATTTTTTTTTTCATCCAGAAACCCAAGTTTGGTTTTCCAAACCATCAGTTCACCAAGAGCTTTCAGATGGATGGAAACACACAAAATCCTCCGTCGAAATTAGAAGTCAGACTCCTGGTCTTGGCAAATCTTTGGCGAGAATAACAAAATCTTGTTTCTCATGATTACGAGCAGTAGATGCTCAGCTACAAGAGGAAGGAGATTTGAAAGGGCCAGCCCATCCCCTGGCCTCCAAGGTCTACGTTGGGCTATGATTAGATAATTTATACCAAGCAAACCAAACCACTCTGGCCTGAAATATGATGCAAATTGGTCCGTCTCACCAGGGGACATCCCGACTGATTGTTCCATTTATTTCTACTAACACACTGTGTGTGTGTGTGTGTGTGTGTGTGTGTGTATGTGTGTGTGTGTGTGAATTTTTTTTAAACTTCCTATCTGCACTGAATTAAGGAAAAGGCAAAGATAGTAAGTAAAGGAAAAGCAATATTCTAAAATTGTCCCAAAGATGACTCATGCGAAAGATCCTCTTACTGATATATTCAGCAGGGGGTGAGGGGCTGGAAGGGAGAAGGGAGAGGCGATTGTTGGAAATGAAGCTAAACAAGTAGATTTTCCCTCAAATATATCTTCATTTCTGTTCTATAGTCGACTCCCTGGAGATCTGAAATGGCATTGTTTTTCAATGAAATTCTAAACTTCCCAGCTAAGTTCCTTCATTAGGCGAACGGCTCCTAGTATTTACTTTCCATCATTTTCTTACTGGGACAATCATAATTATAATTCTGTTGACATTATACTTAAAGAGCGGGGAAGGGGCGCATGTGTGTTTAAAAACCCCCAACAATGAGAGCTTTCATCCGGCCGTCTTGCTTCTGATGTGCCATACCACACACTGTACAAGAGGGCCAGTCAGAGGAAAACAGATAAAGGAAATTAAGGGATGGCAGCTCATATATAATTTTGGCAACAACAAAAGGCCAGAGTTAGTATATTCCACCATGGTTGTGTTTCTGTCCTCAGCCAATCTAAACTTGCTTTCCTGAGAAATCATGTGTGGGGAACACTTTACATCTGTTTTGGACAAAAGCAGAAGATTCCCATAAGTTGATTGTTCTTTGTTCAACTATTTGGTTCTGCTTCCTCGAAAACGCAGTTCACAAAAAAGCCTTTCTGATCTTCGGATCATAACCACTCTACCTGTTTCTAAACTAAGAAGTTTGTGATCAGGTCCTTTACGAAAGTGGCTTCTCTCAGTCCTGGCAAAACTGGAACTCCTGGGCAAAGCTGAACGCTAGCAAGACAGAGACTCTCGGGAGCAAAGGGGGAGTCCCACTGCACAGGGAGATATGAGAGGGAGCGACAGGATTTTCATCTCCACTGAAACTTAGCGGCCTCTCTCTTCTGAGAGGCCGGGAGACTCACAAGGACATTAGGCAACTCTCAGAATTTTTGGAGTCCCAGGTGGGAAGATTTGAAACTTTCCTTCACTTACAACATCCCAAACTCGAGTATTTTGTTCTGGCTCTATTGTTTCTGATGTTGGTCCCTACTTCTCTCCACATACCCATTTGGAGGGGACGATGAGGTGTCTAGGCCTTCACTGGCAGACATTGCCAGGAAGAATCTCAGAGGTGTCCTTGTCAACAGAAAAAGACACTGGCCAACCTGCATCCTCCCTGCAGAGGGGGTGAACTCCCCCCATACATCCAGTGTCTGCTTGCTTCTTGTTTTGTTCTCTCGGTTCTGTCAGCCCCCCAATCTTTTCCCCAATTGCTGTCCTTCCTCTCCTTTACCTGATTCTAAACCAAGAACTTTATGATCTGGCCCTCTTCTTTATCAAATATAAGACTGTGGGAACATGATGATCCTGAGAAATAATCATGATTTGGCGCCTTCTTCGAATGGTATTAATTTATGAAAGAAACAAAACAGACCAGAGGGTTTCTGAGGGGAAGTCATACAAAGTAGACCCTGTTTAAAGCAGTACACATATATATTCAATGTCAAGGTGACTTATCTCTGTATTTAACATACATAGACTATGGACTGACCCCAGTTTTACATACATGCATGCACGCATGTATATATAAAAGAGATCCATAATCACGCACACTCATACGTGTATGGGAATACACGGGTATGCGTGTTCCTAAATATGTCACATTCTATTCTTTAATCCCAAATACTTCCTATTAATGGCTGAAAATAGAAGGAGGCATTGAGTTCTAACTAAACGAAGGACAGCGGAGAGGGAAGGGCAGAAGTGGGACACACTGGCAAGGAATCAGGGAAGGCAACAGGAGCAGCCTGTTCCGAGCCCTTCCCGGACATGGGCCTGGGGCTGAAGAGAGCCTGGGAGGCTGACTCCTTTTGAACATGACCAATGCTGAAATTATCTGTGTTTGTAAGTGGGTGGGGGCCTGGGCAGCAGCAGAACCAACTAGCCCCACACCCCCAGCCTCGGCATGGAAACAGACACAGAATTTCGATTTCTTTTTAATGAAGCCCTGTGGCAGAACTGATTGTGAGCTCAGGGCTGCTTTGGGAAAGTGCATCCCTCCAGCAGAGGCCCACGGGATCCTGGAAATCCCTGTAAGACAGCTTTATCGGAGCTGCCTCTTCCAGGGCCCTGGGAGGTTGTGCTCTAAACAGCAGCTGTTGTCCATCTTTGCTGTCACTGGGCTCTGCTGGTTGTGTCCTCTTATACACAACCTTCCTCCCCTCTCCCCAAAGAAAAACACTCCTGTTTGTATAAGAAATGCCTTCTGGCTCTGTGGGAAGTTCTGTCCCCTTCCTCCATCTGGGACTCGCCTCCTTCCTCCAGCATGTCCATGCCGGGGGCAGGAGGGAAAGCCGGGGGTCCTGGGGACAGCTTGGTGCTTCTGCTCTGATTTCCCGGTTTCTCCCTCTTCCCTTTTTTTTGGATCGGGGAGCAAAGCCAGGCTCCCCCAATGTCACAGACTCAAGAAGATGCTAAGCAGCCAATGGCCAGAGACGGAATCCTCAGTATTAGGGTTAGGCTTTCTGCAGTCACCCAGGCCACCTGAGCCTTGCCTGCCCTCCTGGAGAGGGCCCTGAGACCTCCAAAAAGAGTCCAGAGACGCAGCTAGCCTTTCCTTTGGGATGGTGGGCCTCCGCAGTGCCCAGCCAGCCCTGATGGGCCTCCGCAGTGCCCAGCCAGCCCTGATGGGCCTCCGCAGTGCCCAGCCAGCCCTGATGGGCCTCCCCAATGCCCAGCCATTCCTGTCCAGGCCAAGGGGCCCCGTGCCACCCGAGCCTGGGATCGGCGAGGAGGAGGAGAGGGGCAGGGGGAGAGGAAAGCAAAGCGGGTACCTACCCCTTGAGCAGCCGGGCTTCTCGGGAGCGTGGGGCGCCGAGCTAGTGGGACGCCGACATGGACCACGCGCCTTCCATCCTCCACACGGAGAAGGCGTAACTGAGCCTCTCGTGGGCCACGTAGCTGCAGCTGCTCATCTTATTGTCCATCTCGTCGCTCTGCAGCACCTGGTAGAGGAAGTCTATGTAGCGAGCGGCCAGCTTGAGGGTCTGGATTTTGCTGAGTTTGTCCGAGGGCAGCGTGGGGATGATCTTGCGCAGGGCGGCGAAGGCTTCGTTCAGGGACTGCGTCCTCTGCCTCTCCCGGACGTTGGCCAAGATCCGCTGGCTCTGCAGCTCCTCATAGGACTGCGCGCTGGGGCTGCCCTTCTTCCCCCGCTTGCCCGGGGTGGGGCTGCCATCTTCACTGGATTTCTTGCTGTACCTCCTCTTCCTGCCAAACCTCTTGGGTTGCCTCTCGAGCTCCTCTTCGCTGGTGCCTAAGCTGTCCACGGGAGACACCGGAGAGCTGGAGCCTTCCTCCATTCTTTCTGCAAGGAGCCAAGGGGAAGGAGGAAGGAACAAACTTAGGCAAAATCACTGCCTCCTTCTCTCTCTCTCTCTCTCTCTCTCTCTCTCTCTGTCGGTCTTTCTCTCTGTGTGTGTGTCTTTCTCTTTCTCTCCTTTTCTTTCTCCTTCTTTCTCTGTATCTCTCTGCTTCTCTCTCTCTCTCACTCTCTTTCTTTCTCTTTCTGTCTCTCACTCCCCGTCTCTCCGTCTCTCGTCCTTTTCTCTCTGTGTCTTTCCCCTCTCCCTCCTTCCGTGTGTGTGTGTGTGTGTGCGTGCGTGTGCGCGGTGTGAGCGCGCGTGTAAGCCTCAATGTGTTTGAAATTCCTGAGACAGATCCTTTTGGAAAAACAGAAGTTTTGCTGACCCGACGTTTTCCAAGTTTCTCGAAAGTCTCTTATTTCAAGGACGGGTTGTGCAAAATTGAGGTCTTTGAGAGAGGAAGTTATTCTAACTTTTTTGGAAACTTTAGCTGGGCTCCGTTGCTAAATAGTTGTCAGAAGTGAGGGAGGTGCGGAGGCCGGCGCTGATTGGCCGCCGGCGCAAGGGGGAGGAAAACGACTTTCTTTTCTTTCTTTCCTTTCCCCCTTCCTTCCCCCTCCCTCCCCGCTAAAACTTTCACAGTTTTGGGTTACACTGAGCCGAAATCGGGGGAAGGCACCTCGAAAGGCGAACGGCTTCTCCCATCCATCCGCCCCCTCCCCTGGGGGGGGGGGGGCTGTCCTCTCCCCTCCCCCGCCCCCAGCCCGCGGCCTGCCCCGGACACTCCGGGCCGACCCTCGGAGACGCCGGCGGCTTTGTTTGCTGGCTCGGCCGCTCGGGAAGTCGGGGCCGGCCTGCGGGGCTCTCCCGCTCGCCGGCTCGGCCTGCCCTCCACTCCTCCGGGCCCGCCGGGCGGTCGCGCTCCCGCACCGCGAACGGATCGGTGTCCTCGCTCCGGGAGCCGCCGGGGGAGCGCTCCGGGATGGGACGGCGCCGTCGGGGATGAGCCGACCCTGACGCGCTGAGACCCCCTCCTCCCCCCGGGCATCCCGAGGGACCCGAGAGGGACCCGAGCGAGGGGGGGAGGGGAAGCGGGCGGCGAGGTATAGGTAGGAAGGATATGGAAAGGAAGAAGGGGAGAGAGTCCGGGAGGAAAAGGGAGGTGGAAGGAGGGGAAGAAACCCGAAAAATGAGAGAAAGAAAAGCCAGGAAAGCGTTCAACTGCGAGTGAAAAGAAGGAAGAAGAAAAAGGGAAAAGAAATTTCCAGGAAAGATGAAAAGATAAAGAAGGGGACCGAGTGTAAGAGACAGAAAAGAAAGGGGAAAAGAAAAGAATCAGAGAAGGGGAGCGAGTGGGGCAGGAAGAGAGAATTGGAACGTCCCATTCCCTGATCCCCGCTCCCCCCAAATCTTCCCCCCACTCCGTACTTGAAGTGCAAATCCACAAATAACGCTCGATTTCTTTAACGGTCACTTAGGAAAAGGACTTGTCAAGAGAGCAGAAGTCCTGCTAAAGTCCTTTGTGTCTCCCCTCCTCCCCCTCCTCCTCGCCCCCAACCACAACGACAACTCCAGACGTCTATTTAAACGAATTAGATCAATAGGAGCCCCCCATCCTGCTGGAAAGCACCAGCACACGGCACACCAGCGGAAGCCCCTTCCATCGCCGGCAACCGCTCTTTCTTGAACCCAGAGCTGAAGATACCAATTAACTCGCTGTTTTAAAAAGTCACATATGTGCAGCAGTGTAAGCAAATGCCCGTTCAAGAGCCTCCTTTTTTTAAAAAATGCTTTTCTGTATTTCTGAAATGAGCAAAAATCAAACCAAAAGAGACCCAACAGCAATTAAAAAAAAAAAAACACACACACACACACACACACACACACACACGCACAAAAAACAAAAACAAAAACAACAACAAACAAACAAACCCGGATTGTGAGAGCAGTCCTTCCACGTGCTGGCGTGGATTTCACTGCCTTGCTTGCAAATTTCACCTCTCCCCAAACCCCCTCAAACCCTTTCCCATAGCCTTCCAGCGAAAGCTGGGGAAATGACTTTGGGCTAGGTAGGTAGCCTGGCGAATCTCAAGGCTCGTGGGCTTTGGAATGGGATTTTGAGCAGAGAGGTTTTCCTGATGACCATTTCTAAACCTATTCTCCTGTCATTTTAAAACGTGCTATATGGACGTGCATTGCTCTTTCTCTTAAAATCTGAAGGTGTTACTGGTGGGAGGAGGGGGAGTGCTTTGTGGCCAAGAAACTAAGGCAGCCCGGTGATTAAATGGAAATATTTGTTTTCTGAATTCTCCTTTCTATCCTGGTCAAGTTGTACACGGAGCCTAACAAAGGTCCTCTAGAAACTGAATTTGCTGGAAGAAAAAGATCTCTTTGCGGATATCATCCCCCTCCTGCACGATTTGGATTCATCTCTAAAGTGTAGGTTTCTTTCATGCAATTGATCGAGCCGCCTGACACGTAGAGAAAAGGAGTGTGTTTCTAGTTTATCTCTCACTCCTGCGCTAAACACTTATTCCACATGTGGACCCCGAAGTTGCCAGAGCCGTTTGAAGTGGTTCAGTGTGATTTCTTTGTTTCACAGTTAGCTTTGGGCTTGAGGACTGGAGGTAGTTTTATAGCTTTGATGCCTTTGAAAATATTCCCAGGTGACCAGGTCTCAATTAGGCATTTGCCTAGTGCAGAACTGTCAAAGAAAGGAGCCTGATCAAGGGAAAGGGCTGCGCTGCTTGATTGGAACTGAAAACCCCACTCGGAATGAGCAGAGAGGGATGTGGGAGCTATTTGGTGCCGGCTTCGCTCTGCTCCCAGCCCTGCCCCGCCGCTCCCAGGGAGCCAGCGGCTCACCGAAGAGCCCGCTGGGCAGAAGCTCCGGGAAAGGTCAGCGGGCATCCTCAGCAAAGTACAAAGCTGCTTTCCTTTCTGTTATTTGTTCTTTTTTTTTTTTTTTTTTTTTTTTCTTACTACTTTCCCCTTTTGCTTCAAGTCTTAAAAAGCAGGGGGAAATCCCAATGCACAACGAACGAAGCTCAATCACCTAGAAAACTTTTGTTTATTTCAGAAGAGATAGGACTCCAGAATAGCTTGATTTCTCTGGGATGGGGGTGCTTAAAATTGTCAGGCTCGATGGGACTTCTTAGGGATATCAGGTTCTTACTCGATTATTTGAGCAAGACCTCAATTTCTCCATTCTAGAAGAAAAAAAAAAAAATACTCCGCCCTTTGTAAGCATCTGAGACTGAAGCAATAAGGGCTTAATAAGTGCTGGTTGAATGAATGAATTAAAAAAAAAAAAAAAGGAGACTGAAGCAAAAAATGCTTAATAAGTGCTGGTTGAATGAATGAATTTTCAAAAAAAAAAAGGGGAGACTGAAGCAATAAGTGCTTAATCAGTGCTGGTTGAATGAATGAATTTTCAAAAAAAAAAAAAAAAAGGAGACTGAAGCAATAAGTGCTTAATAAGTGCTGATTGAATGAATGAATTAAAGGGAAAAAAAGAGACTGAAGCAATAAGTGCTTAATCAGTGCTGGTTGAATGAATGGATTTTCAAAAAAAAAAAAAAGGAGACTGAAGCAATAAGTGCTTAATAAGTGCTGGTTGAATGAATGAATTTTCAAAAAAAAAAAAAGGGGAGACTGAAGCAATAAGTGCTTAATCAGTGCTGGTTGAATGAATGAATTTTCAAAAAAAAAAAGAGACTGAAGCAATAAGTGCTTAATAAGTGCTGGTTGAATGAATGAATTTTCAAAAAAAAAAAGGGGAGACTGAAGCAATAAGTGCTTAATCAGTGCTGGTTGAATGAATGAATTTTCAAAAAAAAAAAAGGAGACTGAAGCAATAAGTGCTTAATAAGTGCTGGTTGAATGAATGAATTTTCAAAAAAAAAAAGGGGAGACTGAAGCAATAAGTGCTTAATCAGTGCTGGTTGAATGAATGAATTTTCAAAAAAAAAAGAGACTGAAGCAATAAGTGCTTAATAAGTGCTGGTTGAATGAATGAATTTTTTTAAAAAAGAAGACAAGCAAAAAATGCTTAATAAGTGCTGGTTGAATAAATGAATTTTCCAAAAAAAAAAAAAAAAAGGAAACTGAAGCAATAAGTGCTTAATCAGTGCTGATTGAATGAATGAATATTTAAAAAAAAAAAAGGAACAGTAGAAAAATTATATATTACTAACCTATTATGTTTATGGGTCTCATCTTCCTCCACAAGTATTATTACTATGTTTCCTTATTTGATTTATATTTAAGGTGAGCCAAGGTGAGACTCAGTTGCTTCATATGTCAAACAGGGATGTGGAATGTACCACAGAGCTTTGTTATTGAGTATCCGGGTGAGTTGTGCTGGCAAAACACTTTGCACTCTTAAAAGCCCTATGTAAATGCCCCATGTGAGCTGGGGATTGGGTGTTCCCTTACTGGCTTTGGAATGAATGACTGAAGTCAAGGAATTCCTGAGGACCACAGAGGCTGCTTTCCACACCATGCTTTGGCCTTTTCTAGCTCTCCCTACATTCAGAGGCAAAAGAAGAGCACTCTCCATCTCCAAGGTCTCCTCCGCCCTCTCCCCTTTCCCCTCCTCCATCTCTGTCTGCCTGCTCCTTCCTCCTCCCCTCCTTTATACTCCTTCCCCTCCCCCTCTCCTCCTCTTTCCTCCTCCCCCAAATTATGGAGCACCAAAAAGGTTATTTACAAGCAGGCTGTTTTTCAGAGTCCTCTTTTTTATAGCAGGGACAGTTCATCATTGAGTTTAATGGCAAAGCTGCTTTGCTGGAAAAGTGTAGCGACACAGATCCTTTGGGGAATAGCTTCTCTCCATTCTCCCCCCCACCGCAGCGCCTGGGCTTCTGGAGTTGTTAATGGAGCCCTGAGAGCTGAGAGGTGCTTACCACAAGCCTTCAGAAAGGGACCTGCAGCCATATCTTGGGCAAAGCTCAGCTTTTCTTTGCAAAGCCAGGACAGTGTATGCCTTAGAAGGTAGGGAGATAAGAGGAGGAGCCTGGTAAACAAAAAAAGGAGACTCATGAAAGCCCCTTGGGAGTACAGCATTAATGATTAGAGGAGTACTGGCTTTAGAGTCCAAAATCATGCCTCTGGTGCTTCCTTTCCTATGTCACATTGGGCAAGTTGCTTGACCTCTCTGAGCATCATTTTGAAAATGAAGTGAGTTGGATTAGTTGTACTTTAAGGAGCTTCCGCTTCTAAATCCTGTGGTCCTAAATCCTCCTGATGGATCCTGCATACTTTTACAATCAGTGTAAACGTGGAAAAGACAAGAGAAGTGATGACTATTCCCTGAATGCAGTATATTTACCATTAAGTCTTTAAATAGAAAATGTGAATATTCCACTGGGGAAAATGTGCAGGATTCTGCAATGGAAATTCCTCCACCTATTTATATATTTTGTTGGAAGAGCAGAGAATATCTTATAGGTATATGGATATTTTTCTTTTTTTTTAGTTGTCGCTTTTGATTTTTTTATATAGCTTTTTATTGACAGAACATATGCATAGGTAATTTTTACAACATTATCCTTTGCACTCACTTCTGTTCCTTCTTTTCCCTTCCCTCCCTCCACCCCCTCCCCTAGATGGCAGGCAGTCTCATACATGTTAAACATGGTAAAGTATATCTTAGATACAATATATGTGTGCAGATCCCTAAGTTCTCTTGTTGCACAAGAAGAATTGGATTCAGAAGGTAAAAATAACCTGGGAAGAAAAACAAAAATGCAAACAGTTTACACTTATTTCCCAGCGTTCCTTCTCTGGGTGTAGCTGATTCTGTCCATCATTGATCAATTGGAACTGAATTGGATCTTCTCTTTGTCGAAGAGATCCATTTCCATCAGAATCCATCCTCATACAGTATTGTTGTTGAAGTGTATAATGATCTCCTGGTTCTGCTCATTTCACTTAGTATCAGTCCATGAAAGTCTCTCCAGGCCTCTATTCATTCTGCTGGTCATTTCTTACAGAGCAATTATATTGATATTTTTCAAGTTATTCCTGCAGTGAATCTCAATCCATAAATCTACATTTCATTTATTAAGCACCTACTATGTATCAGGAATTGTTTTAAGTGCTGGGAATACAAAGAATGGCAAAGACATAATCTTTGTTTTCAAAGAGTTTATCATGTAGTTGGAGGTAGGGGGAAGAAGAACAACATATATATATATATATATATATATATATATATATATATATATATATATATATATATATATATATATATGTATCCTATACATATATAGGATATAGGTACCTATCAGAAACATGGGGAACATTAATCTTAGAGGAGAAGGCACAAACTTTTAGGGAAAAGAGGAAACCCAGAATAAATGAAGATCCAGGGCCTCTTGCCATTTCTTAGCTTCAGTCAATATTCAGTAGAAACTTGGATCACTTCTAAAAATGCCTGAAGATCAAAGTGAGGGGACACAGTTTCTGTGGTAAGTTTTATATATATATATATATTTTAAAGAAGAGGAAAAAAACTGGTGTCAAAGTCATTCAGAAGAAAAATCAATCTTTGCAATGACTTGACTGGTATCCTATCTAATTAAGAACTATATCCGTGTAGCCTATCTAATTAAGATTAATATTAGTTCTTTCCCCCTGAAACTGTCTTCAATTTACCCTGGACGTATTTTGTTTGTAATTAACTGTTTGTATGGTGTCTTCATTAGAACATGGACTTCTTGAAATCAGGGACTTTTTGCCTTTTCTTGTATTCCCAGTGCTTAGCATAGTGCCTGTAATAAATTGGGTCCCTAATAGTCCCTTACTGACTTGATTTAAATGCTAAAATTAAAGCACTTTACAGGCACAACTCATTTGGTCCTCATAATCATGTAAGCACATCATAATAACTCTATTTTATAGGTCAAGAAACTGAGGCTCAGAGAGATGGAGTCCATGGCCATAAAGCCAGCATGTCGTGGAAGATTTTGAATCTAGCTCTTTCTGACTGGGTGAGATGGTTTGGTGCAATGGAAATAATTCTTTGTGTTCCCTGTTGTATTAAAATCACAGGTGATGATTGAACCTAGGGGCTTGAGCTCCTGGGCAATACTCTTTCCATTATCCAGAAGTTTCCTCTCTGAATGACCTTGGATAATCCAGTTCCCTTCTCTAGTTCTCAGTTTCCTCCCCTGTAAAATGGGACAATGAAAGCAATGGCCTCCACATCCCACTCACCCATGATTCCTTGAGCTGCGGAAATTATATTTGAAACACACACACACACACACACACACACACACACACACACACACACACACACACACACTAACTAGTAAGAAAAGAAGCAGTTTCTAGAGTTGCTAGGGAAGCCTTCTTTCCAGTAATAAGGAGGTAGGAAATACTTAGGGCATACTGCATTATCTAACTTGTAAAATTTAGCTCAGTCTGGAAGTTCTCAGTTCAAATTTGCCAAGAGAAACAAAAGCTTGTGAGCCACAAGCTCCCTGTTCTAGCCAGACTGCCCTATTTGCTTTTCTCTGGGAGAATGAAATGCCTCTTGAACCATGGTGCCTTGATACAGTTCATTCATGCCCTGCACCTCACATGATCTCTTTTTATCTACTCTTGGAATTCCTAATTTCCTTGAAGGCTTACCTCAAGTATCAACTCCTTTGTGAGTCCTTTCCTTATTCCTTCCACTTTTATTACTCTTCCTGGAGAGCCTGTACCCCAGTCTTTGGTGCTGACTAGAGCTTTTACTAAATGTTTGCTGTGTCTCACCTCAAACAAGGTAGCTGTGTGACTTGACCAAATCACTAGTGAAATGTGGATAGTAATAGAACTACCTCATGGACGTGTTGTGAGACTCCTAAGAGATAATGTATGTGAAGCATTTCACAGACCTAGAGAGCGATATAATTTATGTATTCATCTGATATCATATGATCTAATTTTCACCTTTTCTTTCACAGTTAAGTTACCTAAAATTACAAGGGAATTAAAAATAAAAGAAAATTATTTCTTTAAAGATACATATGCCACATGATCCTTAAATGCGGGCCTCTTACTGACCGTGCATTTCACATAAACCCAGCTTGGGTCTCCCTCCTTTTGTTTTCTATACACAGAAAACAAATAATTCTTCTTGCAAAGCAGGCATATTTCCACATAGAAATCTCAACTTTCAAAAGCAAAATGGGAAAGATATGAGCAGCATAACCTAACACTGATGATTCTGATGGACACCTAGTGGTCATCTCTCTATCTTCCTGGTCTGTTTACTCCATATTACCAGTCTAACCTGGGTTTAAAATATAAAACATTTCATATAAGACCCTTCTTTTTGATGGAGAGAAAGATGATTGTTAGGAGAACTTTGGCGAGGAAAGACCATCTTTGTTACTGTTCGAAGATAAAGAAACTCCTGGTTTTAGAACCTTTTCAGGGAAAGAATTGTTAAGAAAGAGGGGGAAAAACTGGTAAGTGGCAGACTATAGAGGAAAATTGGCTCCACACCATATCCTTGATTTTTAGTTTATTTTCAAGGAGATTTTTGAAGAATTTCCCTTTGGGGGGCTCTGAAACTCTCCCTCTGAGTTGAATGAGATCTCATTTTGCTCTCATATGAAGAGCTAATTCACTTATACATTTTCTCATACTTTTTTTTTTCTCCCTGAGGCTGGGGTTAAGTGACTTGCCCAGGGTCACACAGCTAGGAAGTGTTAAGTGTCTGAGACCGAATTTGAACTCGGGTCCTCCTGAATTCAAGGCTGGTGCTCTATCCACTGCACCATCTAACCGCTCCTTTTCTCATACTTTCTAAGCTGTAGACCTTCTCTGTTTCCTGATATTATTTGCTTGGATAAATAAATTTATTGACTCTTTATTACATATGGTCTTTTGCAAAACTAGTATTTGATGGCAAAAAGTTCAAGCTTGATTGCATAATCTTGGTTAGCAACACCAGGAAGTTACGGCACTGCAGCTTTTGAACCTTTTAAAAAAAAAAAAAAAGCATGCCCCCAGGGCAGCAATATTCAGGGAAGTAAATAAACAAAACTTTAGGTCTGGTGCCTTTCTCAGAGAACTGAGTAAGCAGCCTAACGTGTATTTCTCCAGTTCCTCTCCAGGAAGAATATGACTTTCCTTGGGAGAGGGATAGGCAAGGTTCTAAAGATATCTATCTACATCTCTCTTTGAACTGCATGTAGACGCTCCATGTAGATATACACCTTTCACGTGGCCAGCCTAATGTCACAGAAAATACTCCCTATCCATTGATTCCTGGCTTTTCTCTTCAATAAGGACTGATTCCTGTGATCACAGAGGAGCAGCTGGACTCCCATCGTTCATCTTACAATCTACAACCTCACTTTGTCAGTCTTCTTGATCTGTCTCTTGCAGTTGGACTCTAATGACTTTGGAGGAGGGAGTAGAGTTAATGCCTCAGCACAGTTCTGCCTCACTTAAATGCAATTCACTTGCAAGTCAAGACATCACCCAGAATGTCATTGGTACTCTTCAAAACAACTGACAAGCACAGCCCGATTTAGCTTTATTGTCTGTTAATTGGGGGACAAATTGGAAGAAACTCATAGACTACCTCAAAAACATAGAATTTAGGTGTAAAAGGCTGTTTAGGAATTTTAAAAAATGTTCAGCCATCTCTGAGGAGCTCAATGGCCAAGGACATAAGATCTCTGGTCTACGCCCAGCAATCTACCCAGATACCCTTGCAGTAAGTGTCAAGAGGAGCAATTCAAGCCCAGATTTCTGAATTTCATATCTAGTCTCGCTTTCCATGTTATCTCTTCTATAAGGCCAAGGTAAATTCCCACTCCCTTCATCCAGTTAACAACAGTAAGAAAAGCACAATGAAAAGAAATGAAAGAAATGCATGCAATGAAAGAAAGAACATATCAGAAGGGACCTCAGAGGCCATCAAGTCTAAATCCCTTCTTTTAGAGATGAGGAAATTGAGTTTTAGGAGGTTAGGTTATCCCATAGCTCCAGAAGTGGAGCCAGTGCTCATTTGACTGAGAGCCAGCCTACCTGAGAATTAAAAAAAAAAAAAAAAAAAAAACCAACAAAAAACTAGGCTCAAGTCCAAACTCTAGCACTGCACATGCAATGTGACCTTGGACAAATCCTTTCCTTTCAGCTTTCTCCTTTGTTAATGAGGGGGGATGCCTAGGTGATCTCTGAAGTGCATTTTCACTTTAGACTGCATGATCCTAAGATGTTAAATGATATGCCCTTGATTGCACAAAAAGAATTATGGCAGAAGCTGTTGAATTACATGACTTCATGACTTTAATTTTGTCCCTCCATTTTCTGGACTTCATTTTCTTGGATCAAATGGAGAGCTTTGGAACTGATGTCCCAAAGATTCTTTCTCACTCTTGCTCTGCTAGCCTAGGATGCTCAGATGACCTTTAGAGTCACTTCCAACTTGGAATTCAGTCATTTGGGAGTATTCTTTTGCTAATCACAGGAAAGTAGGAGATTGTACTACTCAATGAGTATGCTTTGAAGGGAAACCCAGGGCTCCCCTCCTGCCATATATCTCCTCTTACCATGACACCATCTTCCCCTCCTACCTAAATAGAGATTCTCACCATTTGTCTCAGTCTCCTGGTTAAGACAACAAAGTCAGAGTCATTGTCTTTCTGAGGCATAGCACCTTGTTGGGATGTCAGGCACCAAAGTAGGCTGGGGGGGCATGTAAAAGGTAATAAAATTTTATTGAGGATCATTGTGCAGCAGAATTTTCCTGACCAGTGTGTGACCTTTGTGAGGCACTCTACCCCTTTCCTTCTTCAAGGCCTTCTTCCCTTTTGTTCTTTCATTGTGCTCCACAAAGGCAATATAATAGAGGGGAAAAAAAACCACTTTGATCAAGGAGTAAGAAGCTCTGAGTTCTAGTTCACAGTCTGTTTCCAGCTATACTGTGTTACTAAGAACAGATCCCAACCTCTTTGATCTTCAGTGTCTTCCTTAGTAACATTGGGATTAATACTCTCTTGCCTGCCTGTCTTACAGGGCTATTGTTAAGATTAAATGTGATCAGCAAAATTAGTTTCATAAGATTTTGTGAATATTATTTGAGGTTAAATTACATGATCTTTAATGCCCCTTCCTGATTGAAAATGTGTATGCTCTGACCCTATATCACAAACTTCAACAGTCTCTCCTAATACTACTGTAGGTACTGTTACTATGCCTTTAAGAAGAAGTAGAAAAATGGGGGGAAAGGCAATTTAGCTGTCATCTGGAGAGTGTTAACTCCCATGTCTGTACTAAGACTTTATAGAAAGAAAAGACTGAGAAATATCTTTTCCTCAGAGACTGATGGAATTAACTGTCATCTTTGAGGGAATAAAAAGAAAAAAAAAAACTAAAGGGCCCTTTCCTAAAGAACTGAGCTTAATTCTTATATTGTAGAGAAGGTAGCCTAAAGATAGTTAAAAAAATTTTTGTAGTCTCAAGAAATGAATGGTGGGACTATGCTCCAGAGTTGAAGAGAAGTCAGAAGTTGCTTAGAGCTAACTGGAAGTATGATTCTTCTCATTGTCATACATTATTGAAATATATCAGCAGTGCTAATACTGAAGTTTATCTAAATCATTGAAATTGGAGGAAGGGAAGAGTGGAATGTGAGAAAAAATGACAAGAAAATTTATAGGAAAAGAAGTTACTCTAAATGACTTTTTAAATTTGGGGCAAGGGATTAGGACAAATTGATTAATTAATGAGGGAGATTATATTAGTTTCATTTAGGAAGAAATATCAGAATATATCTCTTCATTTCAGCTAGTAAATTAATGATATAATGAATTAGAAGATTGAGAAGTGAGACTTTGGTATCTCTCTAACTCAATATTCTACATTTTCCCAGCTCACCACACTCAAACAGCTCTTTCTAAACCAGTTCCAGTCTTTTGAACTATAAAGGATTATATAAGACATTGGTATTATTATTATTATTTTTATGAAGGAAGAGGAAGAAAAAGATGTTGGTGATCACAGCTCAGGAAGACATGAGAGTGTCTTCAAGTATTAAGTTGATCTTTGGGAAGGTGGCTTAGATCAGGTCTGCAGTACCTTAGAGGAGAAGCAAAGAACTATAGGTGGAAACTGTAGAGTGGCCAATTGCAGCTTGAATCAGGAAAAACTTCCTAACAATTAGAGTTACCAGAAATGGATTGAGTTGCTTAAAAAGGTTAGGATTCACAGGGAGACGTATGTATATGTATATATATATATATGTATATGAAGGATATTAGTCATCATCTAGTCCTGCTTTTTCCTAGTACTAAAGGAGTACTAGAGAAGGGAACTGGTTTGGTTAAGGTCACACTGCCACTTTATTAAGGTTTTGTTTAGATAGGAATTGAACTAGATGGCTTCTAAAGTAATTTCTGTAGAACAACAATATCTGCTCCCTCTGCCATTGTCTGTCTTTCTGTCTCTCTGCCTATCTCTTTCTGTGTCTGTCATCCTCCCCACAGAAACACACACACACACACACACACACACACACAATTCTTACTATAGCTAGTCTTGTGCTGTTGGGCTCTAAGTAAAATGAGAATAATGATGAGAGATTATCTCACAGAATTGTGGTAAGATTAAAATAGGAAATAAATAAATATATATATATATAAAACACAAAGAATATATATATATATATATATATATATATATATATATATATATATATATATATATATATATATATATATATATATATATATATATATAAAGATTAAAATAGGAAATAAAATAGTGCTTTACAAATCTTGCCTGACATCACTCTTGGACACCGGAGCCATCCAAATGGCTTCTCTCTAGGGGTCTCTGGAGGGAGACCCTGCCCCCTCAGTGGTGGTCATGTTCCCTCTGCTTTGGGCAGGTGGAATATTCATTAGGCTACAACAGGGACTGCTCTGCCATAAGTGAGAAGGCTGGCAAGACAAAATGAAAACATATTTCAGGAGTTGGAAAATCAAAGCATGCAAAATATTTTATTTTCATTTCATTCCCCACCCCATCTATACTTTATTTTTTTTGGAGGATATTTGGGTGGGGAGATGAAGGGCTGATTTTCTTTTGGTTCTACGTGAACTCTTGGGTACAAAGGCAGTGAACTGTTTGAAAAAATATTGGGTTTTGAGTTTGGAGGCTTGCATTTGAAACATTGACATTTTATGTTTTTGGAACGGTATTTCTTCTCAGTGTCTCAGTTTCCTCATCGGTGAAATAAAAAGAATACTTTTTGTTTCCTTCTCAAATATGCCTAAGTTCATGTGCCTGTTTGGGTCAATCTATTATTTAAAGTCATAATTCTGAGCCCCAATCTAATTTATCTTCATGACAAACCAAATTTGTTTACAAATGATTTCAAAGTGAAAATGCTTTCAGTGGAATAGAATAAGTAAATAATCACAAATAATTTCCTCCATATAAAAAGGGACATCATCTCTAGTTGCAGAGGGAACATGCATCCTTATATAACAAAAAATCCCAGGAAGATGCCTCTCACAGGGCTCCTTCTTGGTGTTCAAATAACAACAACATTTTCAAAAATTGTGGATTAATCAATTCAGTATTCAAAGGGGATTGTATATACTTCTATTGACATCTTTGTTTTGTAAATCACCAACATTTCCTAAGGTATCTCTCCTGTATCTCCTCCCAAAAAGACTTTCTTTACAATAAAGAATAAAAGAGGGAGAAAAAACATTCAACACAACTTATTGACATATCAAGAATATTTGAAATTATCTGTAGTTATTCTTTACTCATAGTCTCTTACCTCTGGAAAAAAGGGGGGTATATTCTACTCAGTCAATTCCTTAAAAAAGTTATCCCCAAATAGGAGGAATTATCTTAAAAGGTAATCGTTCAAGGTAGTTGGTTTCCCTTCACTTGAAACTGTTTAGTAGAGGTTGTGTGTTTGGTGGACAAAATTTTTATTCAACTATAATACATGGTGGTGGGCTGTAGGGACCCTTCCAACCCTGCAATTCTATGATCCTCTAGCTGGATGACATCTGAAATCTCATTTATGTTCCATGTCTCTTTGAGGCTCAGTTTGTTCTTAATGATTTTGCAACATTCACTTTTGATTATTTTTATTGTTGTTTTTTTTCCATTTCCATTGTTGTAGTCTGCATATATATGTATGCATATATATATGTAGTCACCATATACATTACTTTTATAAGTTTGCTTACTTCCATTTGCATCAATGGATTTAAATTTTCTTGGGCTTCTCTGCATTCATCATATTATTCCTTATAGCAGAGTCATATTCCATTCCTAATTGATGGAAATCAAATTATTTTGAGTTCTTTGCTAGTTCAGAAACTGATGTTATAAATGTTTTGGTTTCTGCTGGTCTTAGTGAACACTGATTATTTATTTTCCTGTCTGTTCAATGAATATCCTCTTTTAAAAACCAAAACCAAATAGTTTTTTGAATAGAGATTTATAATACAATTTGAAATCTGAAAATGTGTTTGCCCCCCTTGACCAGTATTTCCCTTGATATTCTAGATCTTTTGTTCCTCCAAATGAATTTTGTTATTATTTTGTCTAGCTTTTCAAAGTGTCCCTTTAGTGATTTTATTGCTATGCCATTACATTTGTAAACTAATTTTGGTGGTACTTTCATTGTTATTCTATTGGAATGGCTCACAATGAAAACTGACAATGCTTTCTATTATATCACTTGTTCCTTATTGCTATAGAGAACATTTCTAATTGTTTTTACACGGGTTTTGAGTGTACTTTGGTTGATTTGTTTGGATACTTTCTGTACTTTTAAAGACTTTCAACAGGATTCCCTTTCAATTATTGCATGCTGGATTTTGCTGATTAGAACTGCTGCTGAACTTTGTCAGTTTATTTTGTAATTTGTTACTTTGCTGAAGTTATTTTTTGTCTTTATTATTTTCTTTGCCGATTACCTAGGATTTTCTGAGTAAACCTTCATGCTATCCTCAGAGCGGGATATTTTTTTTCTTGTCTTTGTCTGAATACACTTAATTCTTTCTCTTGCCTTATTTCTATTTTTTTTTTGCATTTCTAGAAATAAATCACATAAAAGAAAGAAAAAGAATATCTTTCATTTACTCCTTTATTTATTGGAAATTCTAGTAATTCTTTTCTATTTCCTATGATGGTTATGAGACATACACTGACAAAGCTAAACTAGAACTTTGAGTTTAAGATACTTTTTGTTGTTTTAAAAACATTCTTCCTTACCTCTATTTTATAGTTCCCCCCCTACATATGTCATACTTTGTCAAACATTTTTTCTACAACTACTGATATAATCATGTGGCTTTGAATGTTTTTGTTTTTTAATAGATTCTCATAATCCCCCCCACCACCACTTTGAAACACCCTTCTGTCCCTGAAATAATCCAACATGATTGCTTTGAATGACTTTTGGTGGTGGGGAGGAGAGAGTGTTAAGGAGAAAGGAAAGGAGTAAATTGTTGTGGAAATTTTAACAGGATTTAATTTAATATTTAAATTATTTGACATTTTAGATTGATATTAACAATATGAAATAGAACCTATGGTTTTATTTATTTGCTTACATTTCCCTGGCAAAGGTATTAAGATTATTTTTTTTTCCCATAAAAGGAGTTTTGGAAGATGTCATTTTTGTATTTAAGGATCCATCGAGTAATATAGGTGCTAGTTGTTCTTTAAAAGCGTGTTAGAATTCACTTGCAGATCCATCTGGAATAGGCACATAATTTTCTATTATAGTACCTCCAGGATTTTCTTTCCCAATTCTTACTTATCCTGGTGATTTAGAGTGCCCAGAAAGAAAGTTGACTATTTCCACTGTCAGGGTTCTAGGCATCATTCTTAGTGACTGGTTTTCTAATCCTGTATTACATGAGCCCACATGGTTTACTTCCTATTTCAATTAGTCATTCAGGCTTAATTAGCCTTTAGTAAATGCTATTCACTAATGTGGTATAGTAAGAATATTGGTACAAAACATCCTCCCCTCCAGAAACTGAGAGTAAATTGTCTCCTAGTATACACAAGGTCCCTGGAGAATGTGGACTCAAACTTAAAGCAACAATCTTAATGAGAGACATATAGAAAGGAAACATGATAAAGGGATACTTCCAAGCTCCCCTCCTTTCTTTTTTTAACTGGATGTTCTTTTTCCCTGGGAGGAATCCTCCTGAAGTTCCTTTCTTGTAATTCTGGATCGATTCTAAGAGTTACCACCTCTATTCAATGCATGCACAACCAGAACCCTTCTCTTCTACAAGGGCTCTCCAGTCTGAAGCTATTATTGTTGTGAGGTGACTGTCAGATTCTCCCATCAAATCGATTTCTTCTTTGAATCTCAGTGGGAACCAGTAAATTCACCTGTTATGAGACTTAGGACTGGTTCTGTGTTCTGGATATGGACCTTGAGATGTAAATGTGTCTAACATTCAGGCTATCAGAAAATAATTTGACATCATGCATCTTTATCAATGATAAGCCCTTTGTTTTGCTGATAAAGATTTTAATACATAAGCATTTATTTTATATTTTTGATTGTCTAAATGATATGTCTGGGTCTTTTGTTATTATGTTATTTGGGCTGGATGGGAATTCCCATTTTTTCCCTTTGATAGGTTCTATTTCCTTTTTTGAAACTGAGTTTGAGCTTCTGATCTCTCTTTGGTTTGCTACTAACATTGGTAGTTTGTTTTGTTGGCAAATAGTTTCTTTGGTAGATTCTGAGAATTATTTTTGTCTTTTCTATTGTGATTTCACCTTGTTCATTTAAAAATGCTAATGAAATTTTCTTTTTTTATTATTTTAAATCACGGTTGATTAAAGCTTAGCAATTTTGTCAGTCTTTTTCAAAGAACCTGTTTTTAATTTTATTTTTTAGCTTAATAGCCTTTTGCTTTATAATTTTTCTACTTTTCCTTTGATTTCAAAATTTTCTCTTTTGTTACTAATTTAAACTTGTCTATTTTTTTTAGTTTTCTAATTTTAATTGAATATGCAGTTCATCAAACCTTTCTTTGTCTATTTCTACATCTTCAGGGAGGTCATTTTTAATCTTTTTGTGGCTTAATAGTCATACCAGAAATTCTGATATTTTGCCTCATCATTTATTATTACATGTTTTGTCTCAACATTATATTTTTCATATGGCACTCTTTGTTCTTTGATCCACTCAGTGTTCAGGATATATAGACAATTCTCAACAATCTTGTGTTTGATTTATTTGACTTCAAGAATTTCAATGATTTCATCAGTAAATTGATTTTCACTTTCCAGTTGGTAGTCATGCTCATTTGTGACTGAAGTAGAGAAAAAATAAGAGGTGTGATGTTCACAAGTTTGTGGAACAGCTGGCATCTTATTAGGCACTCCACTGATTTTATTCACCCTCCCATTAGCAAAGAATGTCCTGTGCCCTGGGAATGTTGGAAATGATTTTGATATCTCATCAGTCACAGTCTTTTAACAATAGCTAAAGTTCCAGCAACCTCTTTCTTGGTTTTCAGAGAATGGCTAAGGAAGAGACATTTACAGCAGGATAACATTGTCTAAAATCAATGATTTTTGTTTGTTTGTTTGTTTGTTTAATTGAGATGGTAGCACAAAAGGTTACAGAATTCTGGGGAATTACTAGTGAGAAAAAATTTTGGCTAATTTTATACTGTGTGCTGCATTTTATGGGTTATTTCCTATTTTATAAAGAATTGTATGCAGAAAAGTGAATTTTTTGTAATCTCTGAAAAAGGATTACAGCTTTTGGTGGTCATGTGAACTTAACCCCCGACTTCCCATAGGTTCAATGTATCAGCATTGGTGCACTGTTTTGTAGGAATGTTATCCTCACAAAAGTTGAGAATTGACTATATTTTCTTTAATGTTTTGATGCTAAAAATGCCATTCATTTTTATCTCTAAATTGTCTAATAGCCTGTTCATTCTTATAGTTAATTTTTAAATTGTTTTTTTGTTAGATTTATCTAGTTCTGAGAAAGCAGCATTAACTTTTCCTACAACTATTATGCTACATAATAATGATGGAAACTGTAGCTCCCTTAAAAGAATGATTTGTCTAAGATCACACAGGTAGTAAGTGGGAAAGCTAAGATTGGAACCTAAAAATTTTGACTCCAAATTCAATATCTTCTCCCCTGTTCCATATTTAGTATATGTGTTTAAATTTGAATGTTCAGCCTTTTATACTTATTTTTTAGTTAATGTTCTTATGATCACATTGAATACAAAAGCAGTTTTGATTCGATAACTGAATCAAATATGATAAAATAAAATTTAATTGAGTTAAATGAGAAGTCTTACAATTGGGTTAAAAATGATCTTCTTGTGGCTAGAGAATATTTTGTATGAGAAAGATATGGAGTCTTTACTGAACCACAAGCTCAATACCTATTGATACTGCATGATATAACTGCTATGAAAAGGGAATGCAATCTTGGGCTATATTAGAAGAGGCATAAGGCCCAGATGAGGGAGATGATAATCCCCTAGTTTTCTGCTCTGCTCTGTCCACTCAGAACTGGATGTCATTACCTTTTTTGAAAGATCCTGATAACTTGGAGATAATCCAGAGAAGGACAACCAGGATGACAAAATACCTGGAGTCCATGTCAAATGAGGATTGGTTGAAAGAAATGGTCCAATTCTATCTGGAGCAGAGTCGATTTGATTGGGCCATTAGGGATTGGGAAGATGGTCAGAAGAAGGGGCTTTATCATTTTGCTTGGCCACAGAGGGAAGAATTAGGATCAGCAAGTTACTGTTGGGGACATAGAAAAACTTAAATGATGAGATAGTTCCCAACATTGAGAGGACTACCTGGGGATACTGGGTTTGAGAGAGCTTCCATTATGGGGAATTCTGCTTGGCAGGTGCTGGGTTTTCTGCATGTGAAGTCTTTAAGCAGAAGCAAAATGGCTACTGGGTCAGAGAAGATTCATGTTCAAGATCTCTCTGTGACAGGGTGTCCTCAGGTTTCTAGGAATTCTTGACTGACAGGTGTACCTGACCTTCTCTTGTGGTATAAAGTGTGGAGGCTCTGTGTTTAAATCTATCCCCCAATACCTAGGTAACTTTGATCCCTTTCTGAATCTAAGTGTCCTCATTTGGCAAATGGTAGTCCCTAGCGTCTCTTCCATTTCTAGAGCCCTGATCCAATGGCTCTATCAACTTTTGAATCCTGACTCACATCTTGTCTTGTCTTTTCTTTTTTTTTGTAGTTTTTTTTCTTTTTTTAAATTAATTTTTATAATTATAACATTTTCTTTGACAGTACATATGCATAGGTAATTTTTTTTTTACAACATTATCCCTTGTATTCCCTTCTGTTCCGAGTTTTTCCCCTCCTTCCCTCCACCCCATTCCCATACATATTAAATATCTTATAGTATATCCTAGGTACATTTTGTCTTTTCTCAGAAGCTTCTCCTTATCCAGAATACATTCATCTTCACATCTACTACTTCCAATCAAATCCAATTCATAAATATTTATTAATTGTCTGGTATGAGTCAAGGACTGTGCTAAACACTGGTGATAAAATTAATAAAAAGACAGTCCCTGCCCTCAAAGAGCTTACACTCTAATAGAAGGAGATCTAGACTAGAAGAGACATGAGATAAGATTTGATCGAAATCATCTCACAGATAGGAAATTGAAGCCCCAAAAGAGTCTTATCCAGGGTCTCTGAGAAAATAGTTAAACCTAGCTCTTCTTGGCTCTAAGTCCAGCCATGGCATCATCTTGTCGCCTTCCTTCAAGTACAGATGGAGTCCTGTCAAGAAATGCTCTGACAAAAAAATATCTATTTGCAGTCCCCAGTGACTCAGACAATTCAAATAACATGAATATTTTGTTAACCAGAATATTTCAAGAATTTGGGGCTAAGTAGTCTTTTTTTTTTTAAATAAGTGAAAGACAAGTCTGAATGCTTAGCAAGTCGTAGTCATGCTCTCAGCTATGGCTCCATGTTTGTTGTCCATGATTGAATTGCCTGGAAAAAAATGAAGCAAAATAAAACCAGGACTGGATTATGTGATGGAACAAGGTGCTCTCCTTCAGAGAGAGGGAGCTCAGCTACTTCCATCCCTTTTTTTCTCCATGTCTTCATTGTGGGGCAAGAAAATGACTTGGTGGTCTTGGAAAAGTAATTGATGAGCAAGAGAAAACTAAGCATTTTCTTTTTGTTCCAGTGTCTGATGGCCTGGGTGGGATATTCTGGGTCAATTCCCCATGTTCTCCCTGAAAGCAAATTTGCAGGTTTGCCAGGGATACTTGGCAAACTTTCTTGAAAGAAGGACTTGTAGCAGCCAGGAAAGGACTTTATTCAGAACAATGGAGGTCCTTCTGCTGCTGCCATGGCCCCACCCTGGCCTGGGCTCTCAGCAGTTAGGGAAGGTTTGGATGTGGAATACCCACGATGTTTCTGGAGGGACTTTCTGCCTGCTTTGACACAAATGAAAACAAAACACCAGTTTGGTCTTTGCCTCTTTTTCCATTTCAGAGGAAAGACTTGTTGCCTTCCACTTGTTTGAAAATTAAATGGAAAATCCTGACGTTTTGCCTGTGCATTCTTGATGGACCAAGCTACAATTTGTTTGTTCCTCGCTTTAATTTTTCCCCAAGAATCTATTGGTCTAGGGTTAATGCTCCAAATAAAGCCTGTGTATGAAATCTTCCTGGAGTGAGGAACCATTAGTATGTTTATATCTCTCTTAGATCATAGATTAAGTTCAAAAGCATCATTTTATAGATGTGAGAACAGAAGCACAGAGTAATTTGTTCAATCTCAGAATTCTTAATTATCAGAATCATGATTTGAATCCAGTTCTCCTTATTAATAGGACCAATGCCTTATCTACATCCCCATCCTCCACTTGCCTACAACACCTATAACAAATTTTCTGTCTTTTACTTCTCCTCAAACTATTTTTTCCCTAATCAAATCAAGTCTTATTTATTTAACTTCTAATAATGTTGAAGATCCCTTATGGTGTGCTGGGAAAGCAAACAAAAAAAAGAAACTGGCCTAAAATTTTATTTGCTGTATTATTCAATCCATTTTATATCCTCATGCTACTATGAAACATATGAAGGAAGAAGATGGAAAATTGGAGAAAATTCTTTCCCACCCTCCAATAGTGAAAACTAGTGGGGAGGAAAATGAGTTTTCGGAAGGCCTGGCCTGCAGTCCACCTAAGCCAGATCATCTCCACAGCACCTATAGATGAACCTGAAGGAGGGAGAACAAATAGGTGTGAAGTCAGACAGATCTGCTAGGGTTTCATGGCAATCCTACTCTCTTCATCAGGGATATTGCACCAACCACATCCATGAGCAAGTGAAAGACTTCAGTATTCTAGCAAAGGAAGTTAGAAGGGGGGTGAGTGATTAGGATGTGACTGACCCTCATCAGCCTAATTAAATCTGAATCAGAGATTCTTTAACACACTTTGAGATTAATGTTCAAGATGTGTTACAGAAGAAAATTCTTGAAAAATAAGCAAAGTTCAAAGATGGTATCAGGGGATGTGGGGAATAAAGGGAAAGGAAAAGACATCTGTAATCATTCTCCTATGCTGGCTTTCTCATCTGTAAAATAGTTATAAAAATTAACTCTGCATTTTGTCTCTGATGAAACCTGAAAAAAGTTAATAATAAATGTTAGAGGGGATGTGAGAAAACTGGGACACTAATGCATTGTTGGTGAAGTTGTGAATTGATCCAGCCATTCTAGAGAACAAGTTGGAACTATGCCCAAAGGGCTATAAAACTGTGCATATCCTTTGATCCAGCAGTGCCATTACTGGGTCTGCATTTCAAAGAGATCTTATAGGAAGGAAAAAGACCCATATGTGAAAAATGTTTGTAGCAGTTCTTTTTGTGGTGGCAAAAAACTGGAAAATGAGTGGATGACCATCAATTGGGGAATGACAGAATAAATTATGATATATGAATGTAATAGAATGGTATTACTTTATAAGAAATGATGAAGAGGTTAATTTCAGAAAAGCCTGGAAAGACTTACATGAACTGATGCTGAGTGAAGTGAGCAGAACCAGGAAAATATAGCAACAATAAGATTGTTTGATGATCAGTTATAGTAGACTTAGCTCTTCTGAGCAGTTCAGTGCTCCAAGGCAATCCCAATAAATTTTGTATTTCTATTTGCATTCAAAGAGAAGTATGAAGACTAACTGTGGGTTGTAGCATATTATTTTCACTTTTTTCTTCTGCTCCCCCCTTCCCCCCACCTTTCACAAGGTTTTCCCCTTTGTTCTGATTTTTCTCTCCCAAATATGACTCATATAGAAATATATAAAAATGAATGTACATGTATAACCTAAAAATAAAATATATAAGAATTGAAAAAAAAAAGAAAAAAGGAAAGGGTAGGTTTCATTTTTGGTTTTTATACCTGATCACATTTTCATCTTGCACATTTGACTGAGATGTGTAGAACATGTGAGATGTCACTATGCTTACTATAGTCAATTGATCATTAAGTGCTATTAATGTGACACAGTAAGATAGCACAGAGTCTAGAGTTGGGAAAACTTGAGTTCAAATCCAGCCTCAGACACTTATTAACTATGTGACCTTGGACAAGTCACTCACCCCCTGTTTAGTTTTCTCAGCTGTAAAATGGAGATCCTAATAGTACATGCCTTCTAGGGTTATTGTGAGGATCAAGGGAGATAATCTTAGTTCAGTGTCTGGCTCATGGTAAGCACTATATAAATGATGACTATTATTATTATAATAATAAATCATCAAACATTCATATGAGGCCTCTAGGTGATGCCATAGTGAGCAGAGTTCTGAGCCTGGTGTCAAGAAAAGTAGTTCAAATATGAACTCAAACATTAGCTGTATGACCTTGGGCAAGCCACCTAACTTTTATCTGCCTCAGTTTCCACAACTGTAAAATGGGTTCAATGAAGTGGACCCATATCTCCCAGGTTGTTGTGTGGATCAAATGAGATGATTTGTGCTTAGCACAGGATCTGGCATGTCAGCTATCATCATGATCATCATGATCATGATCATGATCATGATCATGATCATCATCATCATCATCATCAGCAGCAGCAGCAGCAGCAGCAGCAGCAGCATCAATTATAAGCCAGTCACTGTGATAGGCTTTGGGGATAGGAGGGAAAAGAATGAGAGAAATTTCTAGCTTCAAAGAGGTTTTATTTTTTTGTCTTCAAATACTTATCCTGAAAATTATAAGACAATTTGAAATAGTAAGTTAATGCAGTAATGAATTTGTTTTATGTCTTTCTTCTTACTCCTTTCTTGCCTTCTCTTTTTAACTGTCCTTTCATTATATCATTCCTATGAATTTTTTTTATCATTACACATTTTAAAATCTTGGAATAATTATTTTTAATCATTTTCCTTGGCCTAATATAATATTATTTTGTTATATTTTTCTACTTTCCTTTTAGAAAAGCCTTTTTAAAAAAAAATGGAAAGGGCCCTCCAGGAATGCTAACTATCTGTGAATGAAATACTGACATATATATTTTTAAAACCCAGAACTTTTCATCATGTCATTGAGACAGAATACATTAATCACATCAAAATTATTTATATATCTTATCATCATTTGTTGTTAAACATAATCTTTAGAAGAGCTTGAGGCTGAATAGCTCATAAAAAGCAATGAACATTGTCAGGCTAAATTAACTTTAGAGGAACTGGTGGCAAATTATTGGCATTTGGAAATACTGTACATAACATCATTTGAAGATTTTCTGCTTTGTTCCCAAAGTGTTTAGTCTATTTCTGTGATGACCAAGGATTCTGTGTTCCATTATCTGAGGAAACTGGTCTCGTGTCGACTCTTAATGAGGTTTTTCAGTTTGAAGACAGTAACATCAGATGCTTTCTTTGTGTTTGGAAACTATAATATGTGAACCATCCATTTTATTATTCATAATTAACCAAATACGGCTCCAGCTCCCAACCAGTCCATTCTCTGCTAAACAGACCTAACATAAGTCAAAGAGAAAAGCATTCAATTAGGACAAAATGTCAAAGCAAATAATAAGGGGACAAACAAGAGTCATTGCCATCTCTCCCTGTACTTGAAAGGTACAATCTCCCAACAAATTCTCCTGCTAGTCAGAAAGAGAATGTTGATCAGAAAATGGATGTTCCTAAGTGTTATTGTATCTAGAACTCCTCAGATATCTCCTGACCACCAACTGTGCCTCATCCTTTCCATCTCCACAGTCATTATTCCTCTTTGGCCTTGGACCCATCCTTTGTTGCTTTGCCATTAAGCTGCTATTGTTCAATTCAATTTAATAAACATTTATTAAGTACCTATTATATGCCAGCACTAAGCTCTGGAGATATAAATAAAAAAAGAGACAGTCTGTGCCCTCAAGAGTTTACAATCTCATTTGCTGAAGCCATTACTTTCACTTTGGATCTCCTTTCACTCTTTTGTGAAATTGTCCCAGGTCAACAATCCTGGGATTAATTAACATTTATATATAATTATATATAAATATATATATATAATTAATTAACATATAATTGATATATAATTAATTAACATTAATTGATATATAATTAATTAACATTAATTAACATTTTCCTCCTGAAGCTGAGGTTAAGTGACTTGCTCAGGGTCACACAGCTAGGAAGTGTTAAGTGTCTGAGACCACATTTGATCTCCGGTCCTCCTGAATTCAGGGCTGCTGCTCTATTCACTGCGCCACCTAGCTGACCCCAATTAACATCTTTTTTTTTTTTTTTGGCACTTGTGTTGTCACATAAAATAAATACCATGGGTGACCCCAAAAATTCTTTTCAATCACATTTTCCATTCTCCTTCCCTGTGGCAAATCTTCCCTAGCTTTCTTTCTGGTTTTGGAGGTCTAATAATTTTCTTTCAATTTCAATCATGGCAGCTAATGGCAGGTCCATGCCAATTACCTTGAAACTTTTATAAACATCAAAAAAAATTTACCTGCACTGAAGGACATTTCTTGATGGCCTTAACTTTTGCTTTTCTTACTTTCCCCTTATATTATATGCACTTCAATGATTCTTGAATGTTCTTATTCACTATTAGGAGTGAGTAGTTACCAAATCACCATTTCAGGTTTTTTCTCATCTTTTCCAGATTTTTAATTTTATTTTTGGATCTTCCCTTTTCAAGGGCCCTTAATTTGGAATGCCCACTAGCTACAAAAGGATCTTAATTTTCAGATCACCTCAAAACCGAGAGAAAAAGAGAGAGAGCGGGGTGGGGGAAGGGAGAGAGAGAAGGAAGAAGGGAGGGATGGAAGGATGAAGGGAGAGAGGGAAGGAGGGAGACAGAGAAACTTTATATATTGGCTTCAAGGCCAACCAAGGCTATTTTCTATACTAAGAATGCTGTCACTTTATATTTGAGATTTTGTTATTCTGTTGAGGTTTCTTTGCTTTTTCCCCCAACCAAATGTAAGCTTGAAAGGCCTCCTATGCCTCCAATCAAGGGCATTTGTTTCCTCTCCTTTGTTCTCAGGACACATGTCAGATCTTTTGGCAAATGTGACCAAGTCCTCTTGGCCTGATGGCTGGGCTGACTCACTAACCAGAGGCCTAATTCTTGTTTACAAGTTGATTTGTGTCAAAAAAGAGTAGACATTGGTTTTTCCCAGTGGTTTGGTCTCTTCTTTTTTATGGATTTGTGTTTTCATATGAACTGTGGATCAAATGTCTTAAGAATACCTCTTCAACTTACATGAACCAATGCTAAGTGAAATGAGCAGGACCAGGAGATCATTATACACTTCAACCACAAGACTATATGATGATCAATTCTGATGGACGTGGCTCTCTTCAACAATGAGATGATTCAAACCAGCTCCAATTGTTCATTAATGAGGAGAATCAGCTACACCCAGAGAGAGAACTGTGGGAAATGAATGTGGACCACAATATAGCATTTCCACTCTTTCTGTTATTGTTTGCTTGCATTTTTTTCTTCCCAGGTTATTCTTACCTTCTTTCTAAATCCTATTTTTCTTGTGTAGTGAGACAACTGCATAAATATGTATACATATATTGTATTTAACATATATTTTAACATATTTAACATGTATGGGACTACCTCTCAACTAGGGGAGAGGATGGGGAAAAGGAGGGGAAAAGTGGGAATAGAAGATTTTGCAAGGGTCAATGTTGAAAAATTACCCATGTATATGTTTTGTCAATAAAGCACTATAATAATATTAAGAAGAAGAAGAAGAAGAAGAAGAAGAAGAAGAAGAAGAAGAAGAAGAAGAAGAAGAAGAAGAAGAAGAAGAAGAAGAAGAAGAAGAAGAAGAAGAAGAAGAAGAAGAAGAAGAAGAAGAAGAAGAAGAAGAAGAATACCTCTGTGGCCACTGATGATGGCTTTGACTATCACATATTTGGGATTTTTTTTCCATAATCATTGACTCTCAACAAATGCTTCCAATCTCTCCTCTTTCTCATCGACCATCTACTCAGCCTTCATAATTATTTTCCTAAAGTACAGTTCTGTTCCTGAGATGCTGTAAACTCCACGGGTTCCCTCTTGCTCTTAGAATAAACTATAAAGTCCACTGATTGCATGTAGATCTCTTAGCAAGCAGATTCTAGTTTGTTGGTATCTCAACTAAATCACAGCCCAAGTGGAACACTGGTGATCTCCCAGCCTTTGCTCTGGTTGGACCTGGAATGAACTTCCTCCTTCCCTTTGCCTCTTGGAATCCCATGCTCCTCAAGACCAGTGCCAAGCCATCTCCCCCAGGAGACTTGCCCAGTTGTTGGTGCCCGGCCCATGCACAACTGAGAAGACATTTTTGCTTAGTTGACCTGCTGGTCCACACCAGGGGAACACAAGCTCCAGGAGGGAAGAAACAGTTTCATTTTTCCCTTGGCTTCTCCAGCAGCTGGCACATTGTCTGAACCACAGAAACAACCTCCATTATCAGTAAATTGGAGTGAATTGAATTAAAGCCTCCTAGACGTTGCCACGTTCACTTTGAAGGATGAAAAGCACATATACCTGACTTGTCCTGAGATATAAAGACCTAAATGAAGCAGGTCCTGCCTTCAAAGAGCTTTCTTATATTTCGTAGGACATTCTAATAGAATCTCCTGGCTCTCTGAATGATTCTTACCATCACTTTAGTGAGCAACCAGGACTAGGTAACTTTCAGGATTCCTTCTGGCTCAAAATCTACGATCTTACTTAGGCAAAGTATGAGAGGAGCACTTTTCCCCACAGCTTCCCTCTTCTTTACTACTCCCCCCACCATAGACCCCACTTTGACTCCTCCCTTTCACTCAAAGTTGGATCTGATATGAGATCCCAGTTGGTGATTGAAGGTCTAAATGACTCAACATGCTACTCTTCTCAAGCTTGATTGCAGAGGAACTGTTGTTGTATTTTTAGTCATTTTGTAGTCCTGACCCTCCAAGACCTTATTGGTTTTTTTTTGGTAGATATACTAGAGTAGTGTGCCATTTCTTTATCCAGCTCATTTTACAGTGGAGGAAACAGAGGCAAACAGTGATATGTGCAAGGTCATGCAGCTAAGTGAGTGTCTGAGGTCAGATTTGAACTTAGGAAAATGAGTCTTCCTCACTCTAGGCCTGGTACTCTAACCATTATACTACCCAGTTACCCTGAAGAGATGGCATGGGCTAGGCCATTGAGAAGGATACTCTCTGCTGGGCTCCTCAGGGCCAGCAGTCCGGAGAGAATTGTGCTTATGCAAAGACAAAGGCCCCTTTCCTCCCACACTGAAGTCTTAAGTTTTGCTTCTCTCAATAACAATGACCCCTCTTCATCTAGTCCTTTATGATTTGGAAAGCATTTGGGAAGCATTGGCCCATTAGATCCCCACAGCAGCTCTGTGAGCTGGGTAATGTTCTTATCTCAGGTCATTGGCTCATAGATGCTCAGGGCGGGGGTCATTTTAGCCAGCCCTTCAGAGACCACATGGCATTCAGCACGTTTCCTCCCAAACCCTTTCTACTTACAAACTTGTATATAGTTGTCAAAGGGGTCCCCACTTTTCCTCTCACCCAAATGCCACAAACAGAATCCATTGTTAAGTTTTGTCCTTCTACCTCCCCGCTTCTTTTGTATTCCTCACCTTCTTTCTACACAGCAGCCATCACCTTGGTCACATCCTGCTGGAGCTCATCTAAATTATTGGATTTACCGTCTAAGTCTCTCCCTGGCCTCATCCAGCCTTAGTCAGATGTCCAAATGATTTTTCTGTTCACATCACATGACTTCTTCCTCCTCCTGCCACTCAATAAATTCTGATGGCTCCCAGTATCAAAAATTAAGCTCTCCATTGATATTTAAAGCTTGTTGACCTGTGCAAAGTCACATGTAGTAAGTAGTATAAGCCAGCTTTTGAATATGTCTAGCTTGTTTAATATGGAGGTCTTTGTATCCCCAATTATGTAGCCTCCACTGATTGGCTGCCTGCATGATGATAACTGAAGAGACCAAGATAAATTATGAACCTGATCTCCTTTCCCTTGTCAGAGACTAAGGTGGTGAAGAGGGGGAGTAAGATTATGTGTCCCATGTGTTGGGGTGTCCCTATATGTAATTCTGTATGCATATTTGTGATTCCTTTTGAAATGCCCCCAGTGAGGTTCCAGGGGACAGTTGAAGCTGGGTTCTCAGAGTCCCAAACCTGAGCTCTTTTCATCATTTACAGAACATGACTGGCACTAGTCTGAGGTGAGATTTCTGGGGCTTTCTCCAGGAAAAGCCATGCTGGGTGTCTGCCCCAGAGCATTCCTGCCTCTTCAGCCCAACAGTGGCCTCCTACTATATGGAGGTAGGAGAGGCAAGGGAACCCAAGGGTGAAGGAGACACGCTTCTTTTCTTTTCCAAAGTCAGCTGTAAATATAGCAACGCTGCTGGGACTGACTTAGAAATATAAACACTCAAGATCATGGGATGACAGGACATCTTTGAAATGTGGAGAGTTCTTGGGATTGCAGGCTCAAGATCCAGACTGGAGATAAAATAAACTGGGAACCTAAAGCCAGCAGTGGTGATGAGTGATGATGATATCAAGTCTGAGGGAGGGCAGAGCTGACAAAGTGCTCTCGATAACAGGGGGAGGCCACCCTGGGGTGGTGAGGGAGCTCGTTGGCTGAGGTGAGGCTGAGCAGAATGTTGCTCCTGGGAGGTTCCCTTAGGGGGTGGTCGATTATGAAGATGTTGATTGGAAACAGGAACATCCCTTGTTGATTACTCTCCCATTTTGATATGGTTACATTACTCAGAATTAGAAAATTTCACTGAGTAATTGGTTTCTAGAGATATCAAAAGCAATCATTTCTGAATTAGTTCCTAAGTGACCAAGTGCTTGTTCTAATCAACTCATTAAAAAACGAAACCAAAAATTCTTAATGTGTCTGCTAAGTGCCAAGTGCTGGACTCAGCGCTGGGGATATTTAAAAAAAAAAAAAAAAAGAACTAGTTGCTACCCTCAAAGAGCATGAATCCACTGGGGGAAAAGGGAGGGTATAAGATATAGAGAACTGAGGCAATGCAAATTTATCAACTGATCTAGAACCTGGCCATTAACTGTGAGCCCCCAGAACATTATTCTTTCTTCTTCAATGTATTCATTGAATGGCTTGGTCTTTTTCTCTTCCCCATCTCTAGCCTTTACATTAGGAGACTTCAACATACAAATGGACACTACTTCAGCTATCTTAACTTCCATTTCTCAATCTCATCATTTCCCACGATCTATTGTCTATCCAGGGAAATACTGGCAAATATTTAACAAACAGCCAGCTCTCCAAAAAATAAAAATTAAGTTTTGACATGCTTTTAAATTTAATCTGCATGTTAACTTTTCCCCAGAATTTTCTCCAATCTAAACAACTAAAAAAACAATAAACTCAGCCTTGATTTTGAGCATTTGCTGTTTTTCACCTCAGACAGAGGTCCCGTCTCTTTCTTGCTGTCACCCACAGGACTTCTATTTCCATATTCATGAATGCCAAAATTCCTTGATCACATCATGACTCTTAAGGATCCTCTCTTTTTTTCTGCTTTATTATCCCAACCCTTGTTTTTTGGCTCATGTAACCTCCATTCACTCAACCCCTGAGATTCCAGCCCATCATCTCTGCAATGGCTGCACTTTCCTCCCTTTCCTCCCTTCACTCCACAGAGAACCAGTTCAACTGTAGTTTTTTTCCCTCAATTCCTTGTGATCACTCTTTACACTTTGCCAACCTCAACCTTGTATCATTTCTATCTTTTGGATTCTTGCTTTCCTTCATGTGATGCTACACAGAGAAAATCATGAAAAGTGGGCTGACTAGATTTATGTTACATAATCTCAACTAAGCCCTCACTGCAGCAAGACAATACTTTTATAACTAACTGATTCCCTAACTCACTCCCCAAAGTGATGATTTCATACCCTTTGATCCCTACTTCAAATATCCTCCTTCTTCCTTCCTCCTCTCAACTGTGGACTTCACATCATGTTTTACTGAAAATACTGAGACCATTCAATGATGGTTCCTCATCCTCATCTCACATCATTCAGCATCTTCCAGTTATGTCTGCTTCACTGATGAAGAATGGCCATTTTCCTTACCAAAACAATGTCTACAATGAGTGTCTCTACTTTGTCTCTGCTCATTCTAGTCCAAACTCTTTGCAATCTGGCCTCCAACCTCTTCACTCAACTAAAATTACTCTTTGCAATGCCACCAATGATCTCTTTTTTCTTCTTAGAATTTAATTTATCTTTAATATTAATTTAAAAATTGAATTCCATATTCTCTCCTTCTTTTCCACCCATTGAGAAGGGAAACACTATGAGATCCATTGTATAAATGGATGTCGTGCCAAACATTTCCATATTAGCCATGTTGCCAAAAAAAAGCAAGAAAATAAACAAAGTGATAAAAAATATTCTTTTAGCTGCAATCCAAATTGATGAATTCTTTCTCTGGATGTGGGTAGCACTTTTTATCATGATCCCTTTGAAACTATCATAGACCAATATATTGACCAGAGTAGTTGTCTTTTAGAATTGATCACCACTACAGTTTTGCTGTTATTGTGTACAATATTCTGTTTATTTTACTTTCTATCAGTTTATATAAATCTTCCCAAGTGTTTTTGGAACTCTCATCATTTCTTATAGCATAATAGTATTCCATCACACTCATATACCACAACATATTCAGCTATTTCCCAATTAATGTGCATTGCCTCAATTTCCTATTCTTCACCATCACAAAAAAGCTGCTATGAATATTATTGTGCATTTATATCTCCTCCGGCCACTATTTTTATTCTTTTGGGACAGAGATATAGTAGTGATATTGTTGGGTCAAAAGAACATGAAAAGTTTTATAGTCCTTTTGGTGTAGTTCCAGATTGTTCTCCAAAATGATTGAACCAGTTCATAACTCCACCATCAGTACACCAGTGTCTCTACTTCTCCATATCCTGTCTACCATTTACCATTTTCTTTTTCTGTCATGTCAGCCACTTTGATGGGTGTGAGGTGGTATGTGAGAGTGGTTTTAATGTACATTTTTGTAATTATTAGTGATTTAAATCATTACCCTCCCCATCTGATTTGAAAACTTTGATTTCTTTTTCTGAAAATTACATGTTCATCTGAGCACTTATCAATTGAGATCTGGCTCTTATTTTTGTAAATTTGGCTCACTTACCTATTATTTCAAAATTGAGACCTTCATCATCATTACAGCAAGAGAAACTTGCTGTAATTTTTTTAAACTCAGTTTCCAGCTTTTTCTAATTTTGGCTGCATTGGTTTTGTTTAGGCAAAAACGTTTAATTTCATGTTTCAAAGGTTATTAGTTTTTCCTCCCATGTATTCTATGATCTAGCATTAGATGGGATACATCTCTCATATTCCTGCCTTTGCATTGGTGGTATCACATGTCTGGCATCCTCTTTCTTCACTTCTGCCTCTTATTTCTCTGGATTCCTTCCAAGCTCAGATCAAATAACACCTTATTTATTGAGCCTTTCCTAGTCCATCTTCATTTGCTCACCTACTAATGTTTTTCTTTTGAGATTATCATCCATCTACCTTGAATATATAATATATATATGTTTATATGTAATATATACATACATATATATAATATTTTTATTTTATCTCTCTTATTAGAACCTTTTTGTACTTGTCAACCCTTTCTTCTCATTTCAAACTTTCTTGGCTGCTTTCAGCTGACTTCTTTTTTCTTCCATTGGGATAAGAATGCTCCCTTATCAAAAACAATCTGACTATATCATTATGTGTTCAGGTAATCCTTTGAAGGTCAAAAATCATGATATTACGGGCATCTCTATCTTCACCAGCCTCTCTCTACCTTCAGTGTGTATATCTCATTGATATCACAGAGTCAAACCACATAGTATCAACCTGGAAGTGGACCAATTTAACTGGAATGGATGAGAGAGAAACAAATGAAATGGGGACAGAAAAATAAGTGTGAGCCAGATTTTGGAAGACTTTACTTTTCTTCTATCTAACATAGTGGTAAATAAGGTAAAAATTAGGGATGTCCCTTTGAGTCTTAGTGATTAAGTTCATTGCAGGGGAGTCTATTTTAAATAGAAAGGAAACTGTAATTTGTTGCTGAATTCTGCATCTACCAGGCACTAGTGTAATTCATTTGTTTTGGTTTTAATTGACTAGTGTAAGGAAGTTGTCATGGGAAAGAAGGAAGGAAACAAGGATTTAGGAAACATTTACTATGTGTCTGACTCTATTTGAAGTGTTTTATAGATCTTATCTCATTAAACCTTTCCAATAACCCTGCAAGGCAGGTGCTATTTTTAATCTTCATTTTACAGTTGAGGAAAGTGAGGCAAAGCCAAAGTCATACAATTAGAGAATGAGGCTGGATTTCAACTCAGGTCTTCCTCACTCTTTACCTAGAAATTGATCCACTATGCCACCTAGCTCCCTCAGAATTTGATATGGGGGGAAACCATGTTTAGATGTGTGAATCCCAAGCTTTTATGTAGGGTAAGGTAACTGGAAAAAAATCATAGGATGTCAAATTTTAGAGGGAGCTAAAAAACCAAAATCAAAGTCAAAGCCTGAGCTCAGTACTTAGTTACCAGGAAAAAATGAATTAAAAAAAAAGTTGCTTTTACTTTTAAAGGGACAGGCAGTGTGGAATAACTATTTCTCTCCCATAGGGCTATTCTCTTATCAGTTCTTTTGATCCCTCCCTTTTCCCAATTTTTGCCAATTGCGTTTGTTTTTGAAAGTTGGTTTGAATCCATATATGAGACCAGACACTATTATTTCCTTATGGTTCAGGAGTAAGGTACAGAAAGAACACCATGAATGTATGTATATGTTTATGTATATGTTTACATAATATGCATGTGAATACAAACACTTATTCTCCCAAATCTCCCAATTAATCATCAAGCATTTATTAATGTGCCAGGTACAAATATAATCAATGAAATCATCACTTTTCACAAGAACTCTGTATTCTAACTGGGGAGAAATAAATCCATTTGAGAGCAGTATTATTTCCATCTTATCTTTGTATTTTTAGTGTCTAGTAAAATGCTTGGGACTCTTTTATTTATTTGTTATGAATGCATTTATTTTTATAATTATAATTTCATTAATAAAGGGAACAACTAATGAAGAAATTTTCTCTACCAAGATTGATTCTTCAATGGACAATTTCAGGGAGGTACCTAGCCTAGAGCATTGTGGGTTCTATTTAAATCAAGGTCTTCCTTACTCTGAGTTTTGTTGGGTTTCTAGCCACTCCATTACCTATCCTTTTTGCTGGGCACATAGTAGGTACTCCAAAGAACAAACACTGAAATTTAAAAAAAATATTTATTTAAAAATTTTTACATAGCCAAATTTTTTTAGTTTTTGCAGTTTTCTCAAGTTTTCTTCTCCTTTCTAAATAGATATCCTTTCTAGCAATGACTTTTTTTAATGCGAGAAAAAGAGGAAGGAGATAAATTCAACAAAATGCTCAATATATTGAAAAAATCTGGCATTATATGCAATATTCCCTTCACATGGATTTATATCCCTCCTCTCCCCATTGCTGTCAGAGAGTTGGGGGGAGGAGTTTTAGCTCTTCTTTGGGATCATGTTGCTCTTTATAATTTTGCTATATTCATTTTTAATTATTTTGTTTTGTTCATTTCCATTGTTGTAATCATTGTACGTGTTATTTTCTTGGTTCTACTTTAAAGTTTGCATCAGTTCATGTAAGATCTTCCAAGCTTTCCCATATATATATATATATATATATATATATATATATATATATATATATATATATATAAAGATATATATATAAAGATATATATATATATATATATATATATAAAGATATATATATATATATATATAAAATCATACTCATCCCTTCTTACAGCACATTAATGTTCTAATTCATTCTTGCACATTTTCTTTAGCTGATCCTCACTTGTCTATTTTGTTTCCAATTCTGTACTACTACAACAAGCCCTGCTATAAATATTTTGTTGTATACAAGATCTTTCTTTTTGTCAGTGACTTTCTGTAGGAAAAAGGTCATGATCATTTTAGCCATATCATTTGCATAATTCCAAATTCTTTCTCAGAATGGTTGTTCTAATTCACAACTCCACCAACAATACATTAGTGTGCCTATCTTCCCACCACAAAGACTAGATCTACTTTATGTCATCTTTGCCAAGATGCTGGATTTGAGGCAAAACCTTAAATTTCTTTCAATTTGCTTTACTTTCACTACTAATGATTTGGAACATCCTTTGATCTGGGTACTAAATATTTCTAATCCTTTTGAGAACTGTTTGTTAGTGTTTTTTTTTTTTTTTTGACCTCCATTTATTGGGAAATGATATGCACATTTTTAATAATAAGAAATAGGATTTGGCCAAAGTGGCTAGAAGGAGTTATCTCCCTCTAGGTGCTCCTTCCCTGGTTGGCACACTGCAGCCTGATGGGGCTCCAAACAGAGCCACGCTGCTCTGGTTGTCCATTTGGACATGTGTGACGCATCCACTCCAATGACTCCCTCACTTTCTGTGCGTCATGGTATTCCTGTTTCAGATGTCTCCTCCACCCTGCATGCCGAAAAATTCCAGAAAAACCCACAGAAGTGGTTCTAGCCTGGTTTCTTCCCTTTGTTATTCAAATCAGGGAGGGGAGCACAATGGCCAGAAATGGTTTTAATTAGAAAATGAAATAACAACAACATTTGAAGCTCCCCCGCTTTGAGGGTCTGAGAGTAATTTGGGAGCTAATCTTTCCAACATTTTCTAGATAGAACATGGTCAAAGAAATCTTGCTTCCAAATTAAGAAACTAAAGTGGAGAAGCACTGAAAGGAATTATTTCTTAGGCTGAATTTGAACTCAGGTACTTCTGAATCTAGGGACAATGCTCTATTCACTGTATCACCTAGCTGCCTCCTCAAAGGACCATAGGAATATAGATTGAGACCCAAAGAAGGCAATCTTTTCATTTCATAGATGAAGAATTAAAAGTTTCAAACAGGGTAAATGATTTCCCCAAAGTCAATAAAGTACTAGCAGTCAGGATTTGAAACCAAGTCTTCAGAACTCCAATACATTGTCCTAGACAGCTTTTACATAAAGTTGTCTGACCTCAGGCAAGGCATTTAACCTCCAGATTTTTCTCTCTGTTTCTGTCTCTCTATCTCTCTTTCTGTCTCCATCTCATTATCTCTGTCTCTCTTGTCTCTGTGTCCGTCTTTGTCTCTGAATGTCTCTCTCTTTGTTTTTTGATGACCACCTTTCTCCTCCTGTTGGTCAGGACTTACTTTCTGGTTATTCCCTCTTAGCTCTTCTTCAGAGAGATTTCTTTGATTAGTTGACTGGAGAAAGAAAGATTTTGCAGCTGTTGCTGGGAGCTGTGTTGATTGGAGGAAAAGCTTTTATGTTAGAAATTTATTGGAAGAAAAGTGTTACTATTAGTGCACAAAAGAATCCTTTACTCCTTGACAGCACAGTTGGGGAAAAGAAAGATTTCTTTTGTTTGTCTTTTAAAGCTATGTAGTTCTGGAGAAGGTGACATCCTTCAGACTCCAGTAAAGAGAGCTGACTAGAACGGCTCTGCAAAGCCCAGCTTCTGAGGGAATGCTATTGATAAAGAGCATAAAGCTACCTTGAAGCCCAGGATAGAAGAGACTTTACATAGCTGCTGAATCTGGGGCAAGAATATTCCATAAAGAGATTAGGGCTGTCAAGTTCTTGAGTCTAGAATCAAGAGTTGCTACAGGTACTAGAAGGAAGCTGGTGGCACAGGGGATAGAGTATTGAGCCTGGAGTCAGGAAGAATGGAATTCAAATCCTACTTTGATATGTCTTAGCTGTGTGAACTTGGTTGAGTCACCTCACTCCTGTCTAACCTCAATTTACTCATCTGTAAAATGAGGATAATAATGACATTGACATTATAAAATTATTGTGAAGATCAGATGAGAGAACATACATAAAGTGCTTTATAAATTCTAGCAATTATTGTTATTCTATTCTATTATTTGATTATAATTATATAAATTCTATTATTATTATTATTTAGAGTGGTGTGATCATATTTGTACTTTAGAAATATCAGTTGGACAACTGTGTGGAGGGCTATGATAAAGGCAAGAAGGGCAAAGATTTCATTAAGATGCCCCAGGTGACTGTCCAACTCCAAGGAGAAGTTTACCAGAAAGGCCTGCCTGCCTTCTCCCTGCCCCCCAGAAAGGCCCCTGCACATACTTCATGCCCTCTGTGCTTGCAAGGCCAAGCACATGGCCAAAGCCATATGCTTTTTATTATTAATTATCCCGAGACAGATGAATGCTTGAAAGTTGTCAGGGATTCAATAGCAGGCAAAGAAAAGGGAAGGGAATGAGGAGGACATCTACCACACACTACTTGCTGCTGCAGAGAATAATGGGGAATAATGAGAACAAATGAGGATGATCATAAAGTTTTAAACAGAAAAAAAGTGACCCTCCCCCCATTTTTGCCCCTTCAGAAATTCCTACCGTAAACCAAAAGTCTATAAATATTCCCCCCACTTAACCTTCAGGAGTGTCACTGTGAAGGGAGATCTTTATAGTTTGTGGCTGATTGAGGCTTCCTGAGACAAAATCAGAACTGGATGCTGTGGCAGGCTCCCTATTCTGAGATGGGGAAAAGATCCTTTGATTGTCATGGAAAAATGTTTTTCCCCCCTGGAAATAAGGCTGTTTCCTTCAGTTGCCAGCACCCTCAAACAAAAGCCCCATCACCCTACCCTAGTTACAACCCTAACTCTATAGATGAAGAAGCTGAGGAAAGAGGGAGTAGGTCTCAGGATCATGGAAGCTCCTTGTATGGAATGGTAAACTCTGAATTTTTTTCCCCCTTTAGAACTTCAAATGTGAATGGTCCCAGGAATTGTGGGAGAAATCTCTAAAATCAGTAGAGGGCGGCCCATTAGAACCATCTCTTAATTTCAGGATCCCAATGTGAATTTTAAAGATGATAACATTGCCCCCTGCCCATTGTGTTTTTTTTCAGGGAACTGAGTTCAAGGGGTCTCATTGACTTTCAGTGTGATCTCTTTGAGGGGGAGAAAGAGTGCATCAGCCATGACACAAAATGGTAGTGATTCTATGACCCCCCCCCCTTGGGATTCCCCTTCCCTGGGCTCAGTGCCACACATTCCAGGCAAGCATATGGGAACTGGAAGTAAGCCTGTTTCTGGTCATGTGTAATGGATGCCCTCCCCTCTTAGGTTGCTGGCACAGACAGCTTTTGACTGCTTCCTGTCAGCAAGATGACTCAGGGCTTCATGGATTTTAATTGGTTGTGGAGCCAGGACTCCATCTATGTTCTAAAGGTGTGAGCCAAGTCCTCTCCTCTGTCCCCAAACCCTCTCCCCCAAGCTTCTTTCTTCCTTAGTAGTTTCCAAGTTAGGAAGACTGTTGTGAACTGCTGGGATGAGGATGAAGTCTGTTTTCCTCCCTACCCATCATTCCCCCTTCCCCTAAGTTGCCATAAATCTGTGAACTTCTTCCTTCCTTCTTTCCTTCCTTCCTTCCTTCCTTCCTTCCTTCCTTCCTTCCTTCCTTCCTTCCTTCCTTCCTTCCTTCCTTCCTTCACTCCCTCCTTCCTTGCTTCCTTCCCTTCCTTCCTTCCTTCCTCCCTCCCTCCCTCCTAAGGTGCAAAAATATCACTGTGATCATTATTACTAGTAACAACAGGAAGAAGAATAGAAAAGAAGGAGGAATTATGGGAAGAAGGAGATGGGAGGAGAACAGAAGAAAAGGAGAAAGAGAAATGTGGAAGAGAGTAGTTGATACTCCTTAAGACTTTTAAGATTTTCCAAGTATTATACATGCATGATCTGACTGGAACCTCACAATAAGCCTGAAAGTGGACACTATTGATCTACTCATTTTACAGATGGGGAAATAGAACCTTAGAGAGATCCAGTAATATGTTGCCTTTGTCACTCCCTCCCTTCCCAGCTCCTAATTTTCTTTCTCCCATTTCACAAATTGTTTTTATAGTGGAGAGAAGTCCTGGATAAAACTGCAGATTAGATACTGTTTATATTCTCCTCCCTCTTCTCAGTTTCCTTTAAAATAAAAACTAGTTGCCCTTGGATACTTTTCACAATGCTGCTGCCATTTCTACTTCCTGGAGGAAGGTGTGACTGCCTTGCCCTGCTCATGGCTGTGCTCATAGCCATCCTCAAAGCCCTTGGGGCTGACCACAGGAGCCCATCTTTAGGAAGCCAGATTAAAGATTGAGGGTTCTGAAGGCTTTGCAAAGTCTCCCATGGAATCCTAAGGGAAATGATTAAAATGACAAAAAGTCGCTTCCTTTCATCTCTCTCCCTAAACAGAGTAGAAGCAAGGCATTGCCTCTGTGCCTATGACACTAATGGATACTCTGAAGAAGAGAGCTGAGATGCTGTCTTGGGAACAAGAACTTGTCCTGACTCAATTATGAATTAATCACTATGGGCTTCCATTTCTCTCTCTATAAAGTTAGGGGCTCACAGTCCTTGAAGGACACCTTCAAGGTGGCCACAGCTCCAAGTTTGAACCTCTCTTGTCCCTTGTAGATTCTTAGCCTTTGGTCAATGTTTCAGGCCTGGGCCCAGGTCTTTATACTTATCATTTCTCAGTATTTTAATGATTATTTCTATGATCCTGCTTCCAAAAAACATTTTACATGCCTTAGTATATTAAAATGCTTCTAAAATGGAAAAAAAATGGAAATGGAAACTAAAATAGAGTTCATTTAAAGGTGTAAGGCATAGATATTTGTTGATCAAATGTGTTGGTGATTATTTTTCTCTCCTAAAACAGAGTCAGATGATTTGATAGTTTATTGATATGACCAACATTTTTGAAATACTACTTTTTTGCTTGGAAAGATTTACATGAACTGATGCTGAGCAAAACAAGCAGAACCAGGAATACATTGTACACAGTATCAGCAAGGCTGTGCAATGATCAACTATGTTCTTCTCAGTGGTTCAGTGATCCAAGGCAATCCCAATGGACTTTGGACAGAAATTGCCATCTGCAGCCAGAAAAAAGAACTAAAGAGACTGAATGCAAATCAACACATGCTACTTTTGATGGGGGTTGAGGTCCCTTTAAGATTCCTTTCTAATTGCCCAACCCATGGCTGACCTTGATTCACAAATCCTGATCAAAGTCACCCTTTGAATATCCGGGCCCAGCCCCCCCCCCCCCCCCTCAGCTTAGCTTCCCTCAGCCCTCACCAGATCTGGGCTAACTGAAAAGCCCGCCAAGAACTCAGGGGTACCGCCCATCATCCTCTAGGTATAAAAGAAACAAGCTGGAGTTCTTTCTTCGCAGGAGCCCTTCTCTCCAACACATGGCATCCTTCCAGCCATGTAAGGGTTCCTGCCTGCCCAGCGGCCACCTCTGGCCCTGGCATCTTTCTAACTGAGCGTTACTTCCAGATTTCTACAATAAACCTTTTATTTATCAATCTAGGTTTTCGGGCCTGTAAATTCATTTAAAGGGGACACTGTGCCTCATGGGATTATCTTACTATCTATGTCCCGAGAAATAGGGTTCCTCCTTTCCTTTCCCTCATTACTTTCACTTTCTTTTTTTTCCTCTGCCATGTTTTTTCACTTTTGCTCCAATTTTTCTCTCCTAATATGATCCACAAAGCAATGTGTTTAAAAAAAGTTTTAAAAATCTAAAGAAAACAAAAAAAGAAATACAACTTTTTTGATTTGTAAGGTGTTTATGAGATGCCAAGGCAAGCCACTGATAAAGTTCTTAAAATGTTAAATTCATCCTTTGCCATCACAGAATCACAAAGTATCCACACTGGAACTATATTGTTCATCTAGCCGTATCGCCTTCACTTTACTGATGAAGAAAGCTCAGAGGGACAAAGGGACCTGCTAAATTCTCATTAGAAGTTGTTTGGGATGTCAAATAATAGGAAGCTTTAATGATGAGATAGATGATAGAGAGTGTGTGTGAGAGAGAGACAAAGAGATAGAGACAAAAAGACAGAGGAGGGAGACTGAGGGTGAAGGGGGGAGAGAGAAACAGAAAAACAGAAACAGAGACAGAGAAAGGGAGAGAGACAGACAGAAAGACAGAGACAGAGAAAGACAGAGAGAGAGAGAGAGAGGGAGAGAGAGAGAAAGAGAGAGAGAAAATATGAGAATCAGAGTGATAATGTAAGTCTGAAAGAGCTAGAAATTCAAAAACACTCTGAGAGTGAAAAAAGTCAGAAAGAAGAAGAAAAAAGTGAGTGAGAAAGAGAAGAAGGAGGAAAAGGAAGAGGAGGAGAGGAGAGGAGAGGAGAGGGAAAAGAGAGTGCTTAAAATAAGAATAGAAAGCTAGCTTCTGGCAGGAGGGTGGGAATAACCCTGAGTGCACAGAAAATGGAGGTTCTAAACAGAAATGCCCATTGGAGATTTCCTGATAAAAGTCCATCCTTTCTGCTGTCAGATGTGACTTCTTTTTCCTTGAATGGCCTGCTCTTACCTGGAATCCTTCCCTCCCACGTGGCTAAGTGATAGCCAGGTCCTTCCTCTGGGCTCATGGCTGCTATAGACGAGGCCTGACTCAAAAGGATGCAGCAATTCAGGTTTAGTTAGAACAAGATTAAACTATCTAGAAGGTGACAAAAGGCCTTAATTTAACAATAACATGGAAAATATATTTAGCCAGGACAAAACCTGGGTTTGGCTGGGTGAGATTTTTCTGTCTCTGGATTTGCTGTGATAGGAGCTGGTACCAAGCCTGGGGGCTTTTGATGCCTCTTAGGCTGGTGTTGGGAGGAAACTACATCTGAGCTCAAACCTCGTCCCCCTGGATCACTTTTGACTCAAGAACAATTTCAATATCATGTGAGAATACTTTGGAAAAGTTAGCCCAGTGTATGTGGCGGGGATCTGGGAGACTCTGCTTGTATAACAATTCTGTTGCATCAGCCAGAGTTGTAGGCAGATAGGTGTATCAGAAGTCATTTATTGTAGACTGGGTCTTCCCATGGATTCTAGCTCTTATTGGCCGTATGACCAAGTCCCTTCCTTTTTCAGGGGCTCAGTTTTTCCATCTATAAAATGAGTGAGTTGAATTAATATCAAAGGTCTTTTCTAATCTAAAAATTGTGTGTTATCTTTGAGGGACTGAATTATCTTCATAGGATGTTCATCCAGACAGAGGTGGAGACTAAATGGCGCCCCCTTTTTAAGATAAGATGAACCTGCTCTCCTTGTGCCTTTTAAAGAAAAGGTTGTGAATAAACTAGAAGAATCAGTGGCATATCATGAGAAAAGGTATCCTGGCTCTGCCACTTGGTACTCTTGGGATTTATGTCTGTATCACAGATAGTTTAAGGAAATCCTAAAATTTCGGGCCCCTAAAATGTTTCTTGAAATATCTTGATCATTACAATTAAGCTGGAAACTTTGGAATTCCCACCATTTACCAATCAACTAGCTTTTTATTCAGTCTTGTTACGTGTCACACACTCTGCTTGGGAATATGTTCCTAACAGTCCTTATCTTTAATAAACTACCATTCTACTGGGGAATATGGGAGAATGGTGGCCAAGAATGGATGTTTTGGTATGGAAAATTACAGAATTGGTGAATGTACCTGCAAGAAATTTGATTGTCCTTTCTAGGGAAAGTGTTATCGTGATGACCTTTTTTGATAAATTATTTTTTAAAAATATATTTGTTTATGATTTTGTTTTGGTAAGTAAGGTCTGGTACATGCAAAAACCCAACCCTATTTGCCTTTGTAGCAGATGTGAAAGATGTTGGGAACCCTGTTCCAGGGAGATGTCTTGGTTAAGATTAGGAAACAGGAATGGCTATTCTATTTTTTTTTATTCATTTTTCCAAATTATCTCCTCCCTCCCTCCACTCCCTCCCCTTGATGACAGGCAATCCCATACATTTTACATGTTTCAATATAACCTAGATACAATCTATGTGTGTAAATACCATTTTCTTGTTGCACATTAATTATTAGCTTCCGAAGGTGTAAGTAACTTTGGTAGATAGACAGTAGTGCTAACAGTTTACATTCACTTCCCAGTGTTCCTTCTCTGGGTGTAGTTATTTCTGTCCATCATTGATCAACTGGAAGTGAGTTGGATCTTCTTTATGTTGAAGATTTCCACTTCCATCAGAATACAAATGGCTATTCTATTAGTGGCTTTGGTTTGGTAATCACATGTTGAAGAGGAGGCATTGGATGGACTGCAGAAACATCCAAAAGGCCTGTAAGCCTCAGTAACTATCCTTCTGCCTCAATTCTCTTTGCTCAATCGAACGACTTTCCCCCCACTGAGCCAATGCTATAAGGGAGAGGCTGAAACGACTTCTCCCTTCTGAAGCTCTGTGCTCCTGTGCAAAAGCTTCTGGCTGGACCTTTGTTGTTTCCTTTTTAGTTAAAATAAATTGGCACCCCTGACCCCATGAACTTCAAAACATTTGGAGGGTTCCCAGATTCTAGCATTCCAAAGTTTAGCTCCTATAAGCAGTGTAGTTTTCAATGACCTTTGGGTCATGGAAGTGAGGAAATCACTTGGAGATCACAGGCTAACAGCTCCTGAGAGTATGACCAATCTAACCATTGAACTGCATCTGGACATGAACTTAGCAGGATCAGTGACTAGTAGAAGCTGAAGTAAGTCATAAGGCTCCTTCCCCCAAAAGATGGAGTGAGGGAGAATATCCTTGAGGTGTTGAGGAAATGCTCTTCTTGCTAAACTTTTGAGTGAAATATCCTAATGTTAAGTGACTGATTGGAACTGGGATACTCAACACAGTTTAGTTATTTTAACTAAAAAGGAAACAACAAAGGTCCAGCCAGAAACTTTTTCACAGGAGCACAGAGCTTCAGAAGGGAGAAGTCTCCAAGGGGGAGAGAGTCAAAACAGTTGGTGGGGATCTAGGAGATAGTAGTAAAAAAGAGAGTATTCTTCCTCAACTGCTTCTGGTACCCAATGACCTGAAGGATGCTAGATGTAGCTGTCTGAGTGAACCAAAGCAGCACACTAGGTTTTTTTTTTTAATAATTTTTTATTATATATTTTTTTAATATTATCCCTTGTATTCATTTTTCCAAATTATCCCCCCCTCCCTCTACTCCCTCCCCCCGATGACAGGCAATCCCATACATTTTACATGTGTTACAATATAAACTAGGTTTTGTTTTTACAACACTTACATTTTCTTTTACACTCATTTCCTCATCACTTTTAGGGAACTCTGCTTTAAAAAACAAAACAAAAAACTTTATAAAAAGAGAAAGAGAAAGAAAACCAATGAATATCAATGTATCTAAAAAAAACAAAAACAAAAAAACAACCCAAACATGCCATTAAATGCAACATTATATATCTACGAGTCCTCCCTGGGTCTTGAAGGGGCAGGGCAAGAAGCCCTTTGAGCCAAGCTTGTGATACTCGTTTTCTATTATTTTGTGGCTGTTCTTGCCTCTGACAATGCCTTCATCGCCACCATCTTGTTGTTCTTATGCAGATGATTTGTCTTGTTTTTGCCCGCTTACTTTGTATCAGCTCACAAGCTTCTTGGGATTTCTTGTGATTATTGTTTCTTGCACACTATGCTGTTCCAATGTGCTGTTTAGCCATTCCCCTGGCTTATAAAGGCAGGAAACTATCTCCTACTTTCACTTCCTTTCCTGATAATCTAGAGCCTTTCTTTCTGGCTGAGTCACTGTACTTCAGAAGAATCCCTGTGGTTGGGGGCTCCTTCCTATCTGTTTTCTGTCTGAAGTTCTAGGTGATTTATACTGTCACTGCCCTTCCAGACTGACTTGGCTGTCCAGAGGGACCCAAACCAATTTCCTGGACGCTCTTCACGGCCTAAGGGGACACATTTCAATGGTGCAAACAGTCAAGTTGATTTGTGCCCATAAACCTAGCAAGAATGTGAGCACCCCCTTGGGACTGTGCCTTGTTGAGCAAAACCCAAAATGCCAAGGATGGGAGCAGTTCGGCCCCAAATCACATGCCAGTTCCAGGATTGGGCACTTTTTGTGGGACCAACATGGTTCTCTTCCCCAAGGGCCTTCCATCTGTCAATATTGTTACTAAAAGCTGTGCTTGCACTAAATGTCCATTCAGGCACTACACTGTAGCACTGTGCTAGGCACCGGGGGAAGCAAGAACATAGCTGAAAACAGTCCTTAGCATTGAGGAACTTGTGTAAGTGTGTGCAAAGCATTCTGGGGTGGGAGGTCTCAGTAGGGAATGCAAGAAGCCAAGAGCTGGGCAGAGGAGGAGGAAGAAGCCTTGGATTCGAATCTTGTTTAAAATGTTTACTGGACATGTGACCCTATGCCAGTTAGAGATCTCATGGGCACCTGCCTGACATGGCTGTTAAGAGATTCAAGTGAAACAACATTAAAATATCTTGGCTCAGTGTTGCAAGCCATTTTCCTTCTTATCGCTACTGTTCCTATCATTATCCCTACTATAGTTCCTAAGGCTGTTACTTTTTGTTTCCTCCCTACACTAAAGCGGCGGGTATTTGTGCCTCTCCTTGCTCTATTTGGTGCAGGTCTTTGTGTTTATTTGCAAACTGTATTCCAGCGCATGAGCCTGTTTTGGCCAATTTGTGGGGTTATCTTTGTGAAAAGTTTTTTACTTTCCCCAAGATGCAGATGCTTAACATTCTGTTGGCCTTCCAGGTCCCAGGAGGATCTCCCCATCCCTCCCCGGCCCCCATGTGCCGTTGCCATGACAACCGCCCTCTTGCCTTTAAAATCTGGCACGCCACATTCCTCCAAATTTGCACAGAAAGTGACTGGATTATAAGCAAAGGCTTGTCAGTCATGTCCTCCACATTCTGTATCAATAAACAGGCTTCAAGAGCCCTGCCTTCCCCCTCTCAGGCTGCAGGAGTGGGGTGAGGGGAGCTTGAGCATATGCAGGAGAGGGTCCTGAGGGGCTAGGGGAGGAAAGGAGGGGTTTGCTCTAGCAACACTCCTTCCCTCCTGGCCTGGCCCAAATGAAGCAGGCATTGATTATCATGGAGAAGTTGCTAGCCCTGGGCAATCTGACATTTCAAATGGATTTCCAACAAATGGTGTCTCCTGCCCAGAGCCTGAGAGAAACTATTCCAAAAGTTAGGAGGAAGGGCAAGGTGCCAGAGAAATATCTCTAGATTGGGAGCGAGTGACAGAAAGTTCAATGACTTATGAACAAAAAGGCTGCCATTCAACTCAGTTCAGTTCAATTCAACAAACTTTATTATACTGGGGAAACGCAGATGAAACAGTTCCTGCCCTCAAGAAGGCTACATTCTGATAGAGGGAAACAATATGTCCACAGATAAACCAACATAACTGACATAAGTAAAACAAGTACAAAATCATTTCCCAAGGGAAATGCTAATATTCAAGGAAATCAGGAAGGACTTCCCAGAGGAGGTGGCCTATGAGCTGAATCTTTCTGTGACCAAATTGATAATCATTTTCATGTGAACCCCATTTCCTTCATCCTCTACCCCACCTTTACTCCTTTATTTGCTTCTTCTATGTGGAATCTTTCCCGCTCTCCCCAATTACTAATCCTTCTTCCCTAAAAAGTCCACCATATATTTGTAAACACACATATATACATCTCTATAGAAATACACACATATATACACACCTACTGATTGCAAACAAACATTTATATATACATATTATTTATAGAATATGTCTCACTGTGGTCTTTGTGTCTCATGCCTGGCATATAGTAGGTGTTTAATAAATGCTTATTGAGTTTAGAAAAATTGCACGTTTAACTCAAATCAGAATCTAGGGGAGGGAGTAAGGGGAAAAAAGGGAGAAAATTTTAAAACATGAGATTTTGCAAGGGTGAATGTTGAAAACTATCTTTGCATGTATTTTGAAAGTAAAAAGCTCTTACTAAGGGGAAAAAAACAAAAAATAAATACTTTTTTATTGATTTACTTTTTTAAAAACTGCAATAAATATGAATAGGATTGAGTTAAAGCTTAGGGCAGATCAGGATGAAACTGTCTGGAATTTCCAGGGCTTGGATTTGGTAAGCAAATGCTTATTTGCTATGTGACCTTAGTCAAGCCCATCCAGAACCTGGGTTTTCTCAGTTGTAGAAAGAAGCTGACATGGCTATTAGCGGTGTTCTCGGTGCTCTGGGTTCAAATCCTGCCTTTGCTCTTCCTGAAGTCCTTTCCTCATTTTGGGCTCGTGAAGGGCTTGGATTGAAGACTGAGGTTTCTTCCCTGTCTTACTGGTTGTTTTGTTGCTTTGACTTATTTTTCCTCAGATAGCTCATCTGGCCTCCACTTAGTTTTAAGCTGCAGATCGATGCTCCAGGCATGCAGGGCTTAGTTAGGTAAAATTCCTCCAAATTAGAGAGCCAAGTTTTGACATTGTCGATTTCCCTCCCACTAGGATTTTTTTTTTGAAGGGGTTTAATTTTAAGGGGAAGTCCTTTCTTGTTTACTCGGTTTTCACACCATATTAAGCAGTAAGGTGGAAGGGGCTGATTAAAGAAGCGAATGGAAACCCGGCTAATTATATTTAAGCTTTTGCCCCAGCTCTTTTTGGGGGCCCGATGACCAAAGCCACACCTGCACCGTTTTACAAGCAGCAGCAACCCAGGACTGGGAGGCTGGACTCTTGGAAGCCAGCCCAGAGATTGAAGCCATCATAAAAGCAGACCGGGGCATGCACTTTTCCTGTTGCTCACCAATGGGTGCTTTGCAGACCTTTCACATGGAGTGGGAGATGGCTGGGGTGGATGAGGGGCAGCAAGCATCCCTGGAACCATCTGGAGGAGAGGGGCTTCTGGCCTTCGTGGGGAAGCTCTAATAAAACCTCAGATACACGGAAGTCACTAGCAGCTACCAAAATACCAACAAGAATGAAAAGGGAGTCTCCCTGTCCCTCCATCTGAAGTGCTTGACTAATTGAAAAAAATTATACAAAATTAAAGAACAAAAATAAAAACAAGCTGCACTTCTGAAAAGAATTCTTAATTGTGCTAATGCAGTGGTCCCAGAAAACGAGCTCTATAAGGAAAATGAAAGGAGCAAGTCCTGAGCCCCAAGTGCTGTTCTTGGGGGCATATGGAGAGGGGCTTGTATCTAAATTGGGTCAAAGTGGAGCAAGATCACCTCTAAGGCCCCTCAAAACTCAAAACAATCCTCTATTTGGCTACATCAGAATTCCTAGTCCATCCGACACATTCAAATCGGAATTACACATTTCCTCGCAGGAAAACTCAAGAAAGGAGGGATTATTATTTTACGATGAAGTGACTTCTATGAGAAAAGTCTCCCCTCGGATAATATTGACCTTGTGTTCATAAACTAAGAAATATCACAAATATTCCTTCCCGGGGCTCAGAGATGAGCCAGGGTTCTCAGCTTGATTTATCCTTGGTCCATCTCTTCAGAGTTTGAAGGCAGCTCAAGCACGATCCAGTCCAGCCCCCCTCGTTTGATAGATGAGGTAACTCAAGCCGGGAGAGATTAAACCTCTTACTAAGGGTCCCCCAGGAGGCAAATGGAAGGTGCAGCATCTGAATCCAATCCCAGCTTTCTGTCCACTGTGCCAGCCTATCTCCAAGGGAATGTAAAAAAAAATCAAACCAAAACCAAACCTCAAACTTTCAAGAGCCATTTGTCCTCCCAAGTAGAGGACACCAAGCAAACATTTTTATAAATTATTAAAAACACATACTGACTTGTGTTTTACAGAAAAAAGTGTGCCCGAAAATGGGACAAAGAATAGTTCTTGTTTGTAGAAATGTTTCAAAAGATGAAATACAATTTTATTGTTATTATTGATGCTAATTTAAGACAGATTTTTTTTTTATTTTCTAGACTTAAAAAAAGGATTAAGGAGGAGTAAAGATTTTGTACAGAAAGTCTAGGCAAATCTCAGAAAATCGGCTGGGCGCTCCTCACCAGAAACCTTATTGCACCAATTGGAAGATATTATTTAGAAAATAAAGAAGGTAAACTAAGCATTTATTTTATGCTCTGTCCTGGGAGGGAAATTTCTTCCTGGCGAAATGTGTAGGAAAGCTTCGCAGGGGAAAGGCTAGAAATCCACGGCATCCTCCAGTGTGTTCTAAGGGGTAAATTTACCCTCTCACCAACCTTGGAATCAGATGTTTTAGTTAATACATCAAAAGGCCAACAGACAAAGCTGCTGGGAATTCAAAATCTACCCCCCAAAAAACAGAAAAGAAAGTAATGCAGTTGAAACGTCCTTGGGGCTTCTTTCCCAGCAGTTTTAAAACGGATTTTTTGTTCTATTTCATCCTGCTTCATTTTTAAATCGGTGGCAGTCCCCTCTGTCTCCTGTTCCCCTTAATACTTTGAGTTGTCTGAAAAGTGCTCCAAAGAACGACCCGAGAACTCCGTCTGGCAGTCCTTCCGTTTTCTCAGCGGCCAAATGTACAGAAATCAAAAGCTAATTAGACCTAATTTTCTTAACTACAAAAAGGCCCGCATTCAGCTGACCAGGAAATAGGCAGTTGCTGCTGGAACATATATCTCAATTTAGAAAACAAACAGTGCATTTTCCGAGGATGTCGTGGAGTGGTAGATTTTCTTTAGGCAAATCATCTGAAAGTTTGTAAAAAGGATTTTTTCCCTGTTCCACCCCCCAAAAAAGAGACAAATCGTTTAGCTCTCATTAGAGGGTTACTCTTTCCAGACGGAGGTACAATTGTATAGATCCCCTTAAATTATTTTTTTTCCCTTCACATTCCCTCAATTCACTACAGAATTATTTATTCCTCCATGCTTTCATTTTTGTGGAGCAGCCCAGTGGAGAAAAGTCTCCCCTCGGATAACATTGACCTTGTGTTCATAAACCAAGAAATATCACAAATATTCCTTCCCAGGGCTCAGAGATGAGCCAGGGATTGGGAGACAGCATCAGATTTCATCCTTGGAGTGTCTTCTTGAAATTGACTTAGCGTCCACCATGTTACCTTGCTGATCTTTCTTAACCTATTCACATCTCGCCTGGTGGAGAGAAGGCTCTGAAACCCTTCCAGTACATGGAACTCGAAGAATCCGAAGACTAACATCGCTTACTAAGAAAAGACGGATTTCTTACATTCCTCTGTCTGGTTTCCCGAAGGTAGAGCGTTCAACTTTTGTTAAGTATGTTCTAAAAAGGGCTTAAAATATAATTTTTCTTTTGCTTGTTTTGTCCAGTTGGGTGACCACCCATCTTAGAGGAGGGGAAGGAAACATGTCAGGTGTTATCTGGGATTTAACGGGGGATAAAAAATGGGGACTAGAATGGAAAGAGAATTAATTCCACTTCCAAGACTTTTTGTCCCCTTGTAAAATTGTTGGAAGAGAGCTGCTCACTCGCAGCAAGGTAACAATGATGGATTGCTGGGGGATGGTGAAATTAAAGTCGGTTTCCCCAAATTAGAGTTGACGATGCATTCTGAGGGTGGGGTTGCACTCATACGAATGCTCCTGCTGTCAAATCCATTTTGGATGCTGACCCAAGTTCTCAGGAGCACTAAAAGGGAAGGCAAGGCTGGATGAGGAGGAAGAAACAAGCATTGTTTTGTGCTACAGTAACGCTCAAGATAAAAATGAAGGGGCATTTTAGAGAATGCTGAAGGGAGAGATCAGGAGTATAAAGAAACTTTGCAAAAACAAACAATAAAAAAAAAAGCAGGCAGCTCTGGCCGAGCCCACGGTGAAGGACAGGCTTGCTAGTGACTCCGGGTCTAGTGCACCAGTGAAATGATTTTCTTGTAACCAAGTTATGGCAGCTACACTTCATAGAGTTTGATTTTCCTTTGGGGATTTTGGCAAAAACGTATGTAGCACAGAAAGCTTAATGATGTGAACGCGGCTGCTGTTGAATCCTTAGGAATCAGACATCAGTGCCTTAATTTGCAATGGCTTGGGATACTGGAAAGTTAAATGGTGAGGCTCAGCAGGGAATATAGACACTGACCCTCTGCAGGGCACAGGGAAGGAACTGGTTGGTGTTCTGTTTGCAGGAGAATTCTTGGGACCCAGTTAGCAAATCATTTGTCTTCTATGTGTTAGCTACGATGCTGGGACTCTGCTTTCTGTCACAGGAAAACCAGGCACAAACACACCCATTGTGTGAATGGCCACTTCTTGCTTTTTAGTTAAATCCATCTCTAGAGCCACAGAATCTTTCAAGTTGGAAAGGATCTCAGTATCCAGCTAATCCAAACTTCACTTCGTTGTCACTTATCTTTAAAATTAAAATCACTTGTATTCTGATGGAAGTGGAAATCTTCAACATAAAGAAAATCCAACTCACTTCCAGTGGATCAATGATGGACAGAAACAGCTACACCCAGAGAAGGAACACTGGGAAGTGAATGTAAACTGTTAGCACTGCTGTCTATCTACCCAGGTTACTTATATCTTCGGAATCTAATACTTAATGTGCAACAAGAAAATGGGATTTACACACATATATTGTATCTAGGTTATATTGTAACACATGTAAAATATATGGAATTACCTGTCATCAGGGGGAGAGAGTAGAGGGAGGGAGGGGATAATTTGGAAAAATGAATAAAAAAAAAAAAGAAAATGGGATTTACACACATATATTGTATCTAGGTTATATTGTAACACATGTAAAATATATGGAATTACCTGTCATCAGGGGGAGAGAGTAGAGGGAGGGAGGGGATAATTTGGAAAAATGAATAAAAAAAAAAAAGAAAATGGTATCTACACACATATATTGTATCTAGGTTATACTGTAACACATGTAAAATGTATGGGATTGCCTGTCATCGGGGGGAGGGAGTGGAGGGAGGGAGGGCATAATTTGGAAAAATGAATACAAGGGATAATGGTATATAAAAAAATTACTCATGCATATATAATGTCAAAAAATTTATAAATAAAATTAAAAAAAAGTAATTAAAAAAAATAAAATTAAAATCACTTTAGATGGGAGGGAGGGATCTAGTGTGTATTTGTGATCTGGGGACCTTAAGCAGGTTCCTTCATCTTGTGAGTCCTTAGGGCGCCTCTCTCATGAATTCTGTGATTCTTCACTCCTAGTTCTGAACTCTCAATTCAAAACGGTTTAAGTCAATAAATTAAATACAATCCAATCAACATTGACCGAGCACCTTCTCTGTGCTGGGTATTGTAACTGGCCTTGAGGATGATGGGAAGTGAAATAGGGAGTGGTCTCTGACCCCAAGATATCTCCATCATACTGGGGACACAGAAGCCCCTGCTCCTGGGCTTCTGCTTCTGCAGCTCTAAAATGCGGGAATAGAATGAAGGGGTGGGACTAGATAACCTGAAGATAACCTTCCATCTCTTAATTTAGGATTCTATGATATATTATATTATATTATTATATATAATATATTATATTATAATATATATAATATATAATAATTATATATTATATTATATTTAATATTATATTATTTATTATGTATCTCATCATATCTAGTATATTGATATAAACACATATAAATTAAATCATATATACATGTAAATTAATATAAATAAATATAAATATTAATGATTTATTTCATAATATAATTATCAAGACAATTATACTTATAAAGTGTTGGTGCTTGATTGTTTGTTTGCCGATGATTGTGCACTCAATGCAGCCTCCAAAGGTGAGATGCAGCAAAGTATGGATCGATTTTCTGCTTCTTGCTCTAATTTTGGTCTAAATTAGCAAGAAAACACCAATCCTTCATTAGCCACATCACTCCATCCACATGTGGAACCATGAGTTATGGCAAATGGAGAAGTTTTGAATGCTGTGAATAAGTTCACTTTCCTTGGTAGGATACTTTCCAGGGATGTCCCCATTGCTAATGAGATTGATACACTTATAGCCAGAGCTAGCTCAGAGTTTGGGAGCTCTGAAGGAAAGTGTGGGAGAGAAGAGGGATTAGATTGATTACCAAACTGAAGGTCTACAGAGCCAGTGTGATGACCTCGTTGTTGTGTGCCTGGAAAACCTGGACAGTGCACCAGCGCCATGCCAGGAAACGGAATCGCTTCCATCTGAATTGTCTTAGGAAAAATCCTGAAGATCACCTGGCGGGAGAAGAGAACAGACCCTCAGGTTTTTTCTTGAACTAAACTGTCAAACATTCCAACTCCACTGCAGAGCGTGCAATTGCAATGGGCTGGCCATATTGTTCAAAGGCCAACTGCACGCCTGTCGAAAATACTATTTTAATGGAGAACTCACATAAGGCAAGGGCACATATGATGATCAGAAAGAGCAATACAAGGACATTCTCAAGGTCTCTCTTAAGAACTTTAGAATTGATGGTATGAGGCACTGGCACAGGATTTTCCAGCATGGTGTGCCCTCAATCAGAGAAGGTGCTATGTTCTATGAGCAAAGCAAACTTGAATTCACTCAGAAGAAATGCAAGATGCAGAAAGTTAGAGAGTTCACCCCAAATTATGTTCTATTTGTGTCCAACCTGTGGCAGAGCATTCCGAGCTTGTAGTGGTCTGATCAGCCACAGTCGGACACACTGTGGCTCCAGCTCTAACAGTGATGTCGTTTTGGTCCTCTTCAAGAACAAAGGACAGCAACCCATCAACCAATCATATACTATTTATTTTATATAGTGTTCTAAGGTCGTCAAAGTGATTTACAAATGTTATTTCACTTGATTCTCTCAATAACTTTGCTAAGTAGGTGCCATTCTTATGCCCATTTTTGTAGGTGAAACTGAGGCAGGCAGAAGTTAAATTATTTGCCCAGGATCAAGCAGATGGTAAGTGTCTGAGGTTGGATTTGAATTCAGACCTAGGATTCTATTCCTTCTAGCACATGTTATTAATATAGATTGCCCTCTTTCTACATAAACATGTGCATAAATTCAAGTTATATACAAAGTAATGAAAAACATTTCAACAGCGAAAGCCCCAACATCTGTTGGGATCCGGGGGCACCTCATGGAGAAGGGAGCTTTGAAGGAAGCCAGGGACTCAAAGTGAAGGAGAGGCTCTTCTGTATAAGTTATAGACCTTATTGATTCCTGGTGTTCAAGGTGAGGAAGCCCTTGTGCGCTGAGGTGGCTGGCTCCCATCCATGTGCAGAGAAAGCCTTCTAAAGAAGGCTCATTTCTCCTAGCTTAGAGATCTCTTCTGTTTTCAGGGGTCTGACAAAGGCACGGCTTTAGTCCCCATGGAGACTGACGCTGTTTAATTCAAGCTCAGGGGACCTACACCACACCTGATGGAGCCAGGACAAAGAGAAGGCTGACCAGGACTCGTCCTCTTCTTTGATTGGGGACTTTAATCTGTGACCACAAGAGGGCAGTCCATGCAGCCTATTTCAGGAAGAATTCATGTCTTCTGCTTTTCTCTCCTCTCCTAAAAGCATAAGTTTCCCAAACTTTTTCATGGGGCGTTAGAGCCATGCTCTCTAATAATCTTTTTCTCTCCCTAAATTTATTTTTTTTTAAATCGTGAGCTTAGAGAACATGAACCTTGTCTTATACAAATATCTGAGAAAGGATTGTGCATGAAACCAAGAGTATGAACAAGCAGTTTGTTTATTTACAATTTAAAATTACACATTAGATTTAATGATAACACTTACATTGCCCGATTTGTCCATTTGTTCATATGTTCTTCTGTTTTGCTATATGCATTATTTTACTGATATCCTTCCTTCCTTCCTTCCTTCCTTCCTTCCTTCCTTCCTTCCTTCCTTCCTTTCTTTCTTTCTTTCTTTCTTTCTTTCTTTCTTTCTTTCTTTCTTTCTTTCTTTCTTTCTTTCTTTCTTTCTTTCTTTCTTTCTTTCTTTCTTTCTTTCTTTCTTTCTTTCTTTCTTCCTTCCTTCCTTCCTTCCTTCCTTCCTTCCTTCCTTCCTTCCTTCCTTCCTTCCTTCCTTCCTTCCTTCCTTCCTTCCTTTCCTCCTCCTCCTCCTCCTCCTCCTCCTCCTCCTCCTCCTCCTCCTCCTCCTCCTCCTCCTCCTCCTCCTCCTCCTCCTCCTCCTCCTCCTCCTCCTCCTCCTCCTCCTCCTCCTCCTCTCCTCCTCCTCCTCCTCCTCTCCTCCTCCTCTCCTCCTCCTCCTCCTCCTCCTCCTCCTCCTCCTCCTCCTCCTCATCCTCCTCCTCCTCCTCCTCCTCCTCCTCCTCCTCCTCCTCCTCCTCCTCCTCCTCCTCCTCCTCCTCCTCCTCCTCCTCCTCCTCCTCCTCCTCCTCCTCCTCCTCCTCCTCCTCCTCCTCCTCCTCCTCCTCCTCCTCCTCCTCCTCCTCCTCCCCTTTCTCCTCCTCCTCCTCCTCCTTCCTCCTCCTCCTCCTCCTCCTCTCCTCCTCCTCCTCCTCCCCATCCTCCCTCCCTCCCTCCCTCCCTCCCTCCCTCCCTCCCTCCTCCCTCCCTCCCTCTCTCCTCTCCCTCTCTCCCTCCCTCTCTCCCTCTCTCTCTCCCTCTCCTCTCCTCTCCTCTCCTCTCATCCTCCTCCCTCCTCCCTCCCTCCTCCTCCCTCTCCTCTCCTCTCTCCTCTCTCCTTCTTTTCTCTCTCTCTTTCTTTCTTTCTTTCTTTCTTTCTTTCTTTCTTTCTTTCTCTTCTTTCCTTCTTTCTTTCTTTCTTTCTTTCTTTCTTTCTTTCTTTCTTTCTTTCTTTCTTTCTTTCTTTCTTTCTTTCTTTCTTTCTTTCTTTCTTTCTTTCTTTCTTTCTTTCTTTCTTTCTTTCTTTCTTTCTTTCTTTCTTTCTTTCTTCCTTCCTTCCTTCCTTCCTTCCTTCCTTCCTTCCTTCCTTCCTTCCTTCCTTCCTTTCTTTCTTTCTTTCTTTCTTTCTTTCTTTCTTTCTTTCTTTCTTTCTTTCTTTCTTTCTTTCTTTCTTTCTTTCTTTCTTTCTTTCTTTCTTTCTTTCTTTCTTTCTTTCTTTCTTTCTTTCTTTCTTTCTTTCTTTCTTTCTTTCTTTCTTTCTTTCTCTCTTTCTCTCTTTCTCTTTCTCTTTCCTCCTCCCTCCCTCCTCTCTCCTTTCTTCCCTCTTCCCTTCTCCCTTCCTCTCTCTCTCTATCTGTTTTGTCATCTTTGTCAATCTGATGGAACTCCTCAGAATTGTTTTAATTTGGATTTTTCATTTTATTTATAATTTGGAAGAATTTTTCATATGGTTGTTGATAGCCTTCCTTTGTTCCTTAAAGAACTAATTGTATATTTGTTTTTTTTTTTGTCCAGTCTTATGTATTTGTATCAATTCCCTTTATCTTGTTTTAAATTCTTTATCCATAAGATTAACTATTAATATGTTTCTCCTATTTCACTATTGCTCATTTTAATTTTAACTACCTTGATTTTGGTTGTGCAAAGACTTTTTAGTTTTATATACCAATATTGGTCCTTATATATTTCCCAATACCCTCTTCCTTGTTTTATCAAGAACTTTCCCCTTATCTTTAGATGTCAAAGGTGTGTCTTTCCTTGAACCTTTTTGTTTCTTTTGGTATTACATTTAGGTCATATCCATGTGGGGCTTTTTGTGGTATATGATGTAAGATGGAAGTCTAAACCTAATTTCTGCCAGATTGTTTTCCAGTTATTCCAGTGAAGTTTTTGTTCAAAGCAATGTTGTGCTATATTTGATGTTTTGGGATTCATAGAACATTTTGCTATTCTTTTCTTAATTTTTTTAAAAACTTATTTCCAGTTTGATTATCTATTTCCTTTTCACCCCTTTGCCACCCACTGAGTAGGCAAGAAATAGTGACAATGCATGGTATGTATGAAGTCATAGAAAGCATTTCTGCATTAACCATGTTGAAGCTAAAGAAAAAAAAAAGAAAAGCAAGAAAAATAAAGAATGTGAAATAAAAATATGCTTCAATCTGTACTCAGAGTTCACCAGTTCTCTCTCTGGAGAAGGAAAGCATTTTTTATCATGAGTCTTTTGGAATTGTCATGGATTCTTGTACTGATTGCATTGATCAGGTGTTGATTTTTAAAAGCCATTAATAGATCATTTTGATAATTTCTTCTTCATTGTATAGAGATCTCAGCTTCTTTATTTTCCCTTTCCCTCCATTATTTTCCTTGAGAGTCTTGACTTTTTTGATACTTCACATAAATTTTTTTTTTTTTTTTTTTTTTAGTTCTACCAACTAGAACTAGTGGTTTGATTGGTATTATATTACAAGTTTAAATTAATTTTGGTAGTATTGACATTTTTAATATATTGGCATAGCCAATTATAATCAATTAATTAGTCTAATTCCTTAAGGCTGTCTTTCATTATTCCTGTTAGTGTCTTTGTAAGTAAACTTTCAAGAATTTTATATATCCTGTAAATATTTTGAATGTAATTTCTTTTCCCTTATATTCCTGTTGGATTTTCTTGATAATATAAAGAAGAACTGATGATTTTTGTGGATTTATTTATATTCTGCTACTTTGCTGAAGTTTTTATTTCAATTAATTTTAATTTAATGCCTAAGATTCTCTAAATAAATCACTATATCACATGCACAAGTGAAAAGTGTGTTTCCTCTTTGCCTAAGCTTCTTTTCTTTTTATTATTTTAACCAGCATTTTTAAAGGATTATATCAAGTAATAGTGGTGATAATGACATTATTGATTTATAGCTGATATACTAACTCATGATTTTAGATACATAATATTTAACATATTAATAAAAGGTCTACTTTTTCCTTTAGTTTTTAATATTTTGATAATTCTCTTATATTGTTCTCTTAATATTGAATGAACTTTTCTCTCTTAGTTCTCTTAATATTGAATGAACTTTGAATTTTAATATGAATTAATTCTATTTACAGAACATAACTTTGTTAGCATATTCCCATAATTTCTTTGCTAATATTTTATTCAAAAATTTTACATGTTCATTAGAGATATTAGTTCCTCCCAATTGTGCTTAATCTTCATAGAAGGAATTTGCAAAAATGTCTTTCCTCCCTAGTTTGTTTTTTGGTGATTAATTGATGTAATATTGATCTTTTAATGTTTGATAGAATTCACTTGTGAATCAATCTGACCTTGAAGTTTTGTTTTCTATGGGTGTTCAATTTCTCTTTCTGAGTTCAATCTTTGGTTGTGACTAACTCTTTGTGACCTTATTTGGGGTTTTCTTGGCAAAGATAGAAAAGTAGTTTGCCATTTTTTTTTGCTCCACCTCCTTTGACAGATGAGACAAACTGAAACAAGCAGGATTAAGTAACTTACTCAGGGTTACACAACTAAGTAAGATTTGAACTCAGGCCTTCCTGATTGTGATATGTATCATAGGTTTTTAAAATTGTGTTCTTCATGCTTTTATTCTGGATGCTTTATATTCTTGAGAATATTAACCCATTTCAATCAGTTATCAGTTTTGTAGTCACATATTTAGGCAAATTATTTCTACTAGTTTATTTTTATATTTTTAATTTGTTGTGAATTCTACTTTTTATGTTTAATTTAGGCAATTTGATTTTTTTTTCTTCCTTTGAGAGAAGAGGAGATAAAATCAGCTAGATTTTTTGGTCTTTTAAAATTTTTTTTCTCGAACTAATCCAATTCCAATTGATTAATGATGGACAGAACCAGCTACATCCAGAAAAGGAACACTGGGAAATGAATGTAAACTGTTATTTTTACCTTCTGAATCCAATTCTTCCTGTGCAACAAAAAATTCGGTTCTACACACATATATTGTATCTAAATTATACTGTAATATATTTAACATATATAAGACTGCTTGCCATCTGGGGGAGGAGGTTGGGGGAGGAAGGGAAAAAATCTGAATAGAAGTAAGTGCAAGGGATAATGTTGTAAAAAATTACCCATGCATATGTACTGTCAAAAAAATGTTATAAATATAAAAGAAAATAAAAAATTAAAAAAAAAATTTTTCTCCACTCCCCTTCCCCCTAATGCAGGATCTTGCTTTATTTATTAATTTAAATTTTTCTTTATTTTCAATTTTATCTCTTTGGCATTCTGACCTTTTATTTTGGTGTTCAGTTGGGCTATTTTTTTTAATCTGTTGCTTGGAATTACTTTTTCTCTTTTTAAAGTTGCACATCCTGTTCTTTGATCAGCTTTTTGTTTTTTCAATATATTTAGAAGTAAAAACTTTTCCCTAAGGTTTTATTTGTTGAATTCTAAATTTTTTTGAATCTTGCCTTTTATTATCATTTTATTTGGTGAAATTATTTGTTTCTATGATTTGTTCTTTCAAACAAACTCTCCATTTTAGTTTGAGCCTTTTATTCAAATGCTCTTAGTTGATTATAATATCATTTCAGGATGATAGAAATGTTTTTAATTATCTTGGGATTTTTGTTTATGAGGTTTTTATGACTTATACTTTGCCTATTCTTTGCAAGATACCACATACAGTGTAGAAATAGTTATACTCCATTTGATTTCCATTCAGCAATCATCAGAGATTTATTATAGATAAAATTTCCAAAGCTATATATTTTTTTCTTTTTTAAGTTCTTTCTTTTTTAATTTAAAAAATGTGTTTTGTCCAGTTTTTAAAAGGGATATATTTCTATTCCTAACTAATGCAGTTTTATTGTTTATTTCTCCCAATAATTAAATTTCCTTAAGGATATAACTACTATGCTACCTAAAGCACACATATTAACTATTGATATTTTACCATTAATATATTTTATCCTAATGTACCTTCCCTGTTTATTTCTTTTAACCCTATCTATTTTTACTATGGCTCTGCCTGAAATCATAATTACTACCTCTGTTTTGTCTTATTTTATTTTTCCTGAAAAAGTTAATCTAAACTCTGTGTGAATCTATTTTTCATGTGTGTTTCTCTCACATATTGTTGTTCCCTAATTCATTTTGCTGCCCTTTTCTCTTTTTTTAGAGATGAGTCCATTATATTCACATTCATTATTATTTTAATTGTGTGTTTTTTAAAAATTCTCTTTTCTTCTTCTCCACTCCCCATGTTCTCTTTCTTTAAAAAGAAAGAGAATAGATGAAAAATGTTATTAATATTTTAATAATTGCAGCAAGCTCTGCCTCTTTTCTCTTTAATTAGCCCAGGTCTTTATCTTTGTTCTTTAGACTTAATTTCTCTCCTTTAAATTTCTCCCTTTATTATCTACCATCCAAAGCTACAATTTATTTCACTCATGACTATTGTCTCTCTGGCTATATTCTTTGACACTGTCTTCATTCCTCTCCCTGGGCCTACTTTCCTTATTGAATTTAATGCTAAAAAGGGAATTTAATTTTTTTTATCTGGTTCAGAAAAAGAGTGAGATTCATGAGATGCTCCCTCTTTACAACTCCTTGATCTTTCTTTTCACATATTCTGATCATGAAAGATCACGGTTCAAATTGTCTTCTTCATTTCTTCCCAGTATATTCATTTCTCCACCATTTTCTTTGAGCAGGAAAAAATCATGTCTTAGGTCTTGTGCTGTTTTCTTTCAATTTTTCCAAGACTCTTGAAGACAGTGGGATTCTGAAAGGACATTTGTATTTCTCTTAATAAATACTTCCTCATCAATTAGCTCCTCCAAATCCCTCACATATATTTCTAGCTTTCTCTTGTTTCCTGTAATAGTACGCCAACAATTCTGCCAAACTCTGGTCTTTTAATCAGGAATGCTTTCAAGTCCTTTATTCAGTTTTTTTTTTTTTTTTGGTAGGCTGATATTCAGCTTTGGGACTCTTCTTTATAAATCATTATCTTTTACGTTTTGGAATGGTTCTAAGCCTTTTATTATCAGTTTCTAACCTCATCATTCAACTGAAATTCTTTTTACTAATGTTAGTAATGATCAATTAACTGCTAAATGTAATGGCTTTTTCTTAATCCTCATCCCTCTTGATCTTTCTGCAGCCTTTGAAAGCTCAGTCCTGGACTCTCTCCTCTTTCCTTATATATCTCACATAGTGATCTTATCAGCTCCCATCTTGATATATTTCTTATATTTTCTATAAGCTTATGATTTTTCTGATCCAGACCTAATCTCTCTCTTGAGCTCCCCTCTTGCAATCCAAATGGATTGCATTTCCAAATGGATATCTCTCAGACATCTTAAACCTAACATGTTCAAAATACAACTGATTACCTTTCCATTAAACCTTCCTCTCTTCATAACTTCCCTATTATCATCAAGAGCATTAGTATCCTCCTATAAATTCAAGAACTTAGTATCATCTTTAGCTCCATCTTCTCATTTCACATATTTAATTGATTGACATATTTTGTTATCTTAATCACTGAAATATCTCATATACATGCCCTGCTCTCCACTCATCATCTGTCCCATGGTTGATTAGAATAATTTAATTGTTCACCTTGCCCAAAGTTTCATTCCATTCCACTCCATCTCTCATGTAGCTGCAGAAGTAATTTTTCTAAAGCATGAGTCCAATCTACTAAATAAACATCAGTGGCTATTAAATACAGTATCAAAACTTGAAAATGATGGAGTTGGACTAATTGACCTCTGAAATCCATTCTGGCCTTAAATCTATGATTTTGCACTGCTCTGATTGTGAATGTCACAGAATACTTGTTTTAACTTCTCTGGGTGTCCCTTCCTATCCACCAAAAATAGGGATCTGAATAGGCTCTTTTGTGATTTCCTTCTTTCCTTTCCAGATCTCTTTTGGGCTAACTTCCATCATTAGATCTTAAAGTTCCTTGAGAGTAATGATTTTATTTTTCTCCTTCTTATTCCCAGCACCAAAACATATTGAATTGAACTGAATTCATACATTGTAGGTCCCCATCAAACTGGCTCACCAGCTATTTTTTTTTCTATCTTTCATTCTTTTTTTTTTATTTTTTATTATATATATATATTTTTATAATATTATCCCTTGTATTCATTTTTCCAAATTATCCCCCCCTCCCTCTATTCCCTCCCCCCGATGACAGGCAATCCCATACATTTTACATGTGTTACAATATAGTCTAGGTACAATACATGTGTGTGAATATCATTTTCTTGTTGCACAATAAACATTAGAATCCGAAGGTACATGTAACCTGGGCAGACAGATATTAGTGCTAACAATTTACATTCCCCTCCCAGTGTTTCTTCTCTGGGTGTAGCTACCTCTGTCCATCATTGATCAACTGGAAGTGAGTTGGATCTTCTTTATGTTGAAGATTTCCACTTCCATCAGAATACATCCTCATACAGTATTGTTGTTGAAGTGTACAGTGATCTTCTGGTTCTGCTCGTTTCACTCAGCATCAGTTGATGTAAGTCTCTCCTGTCCTCTCTGTATTCCTCCTGCTGGTCATTTCTTACAGAGCAATAATATTCCATAACCTTCATATACCACAATTTACCCAACCATTCTCCAACTGATGGACATCCATTCATCTTCCAGTTTCTAGCTACAACAAAAAGTCACCAGCTATTTTTTAGACTAACCAATCCAGCTCCTGCATCTGGACTGTGGCCAAGCCAATCTCTTGTAACTGGAACGTACTCATTCCTCACCCTTGATTTTGATGAGAAGATCTTGTTCAGGTGGCTGGGAGAACTAGGAGCCAAAGACCTGGAGTTATCAGGTTCAAATGTGACCTCACACACTTCCTAGCTTTATGACTAGTGGGTCAGACACATAACCTCTGTCTGACTCAGTATTCTCATCTTTAAAATGGGATAATAATAGAACCTCTCTCACAGGATTGTTGAGGATAAAGTGAGGTGATATTTTTGAGGTAACCTGTAAGCCTTAAAGCTCTAGAAACATTCAATATTTGACATACCCCTTGTAGAGTGTAAGCTCCTTGAGGACAAGGACTGAATGGTTTGTTGTTGTAATGCTATGGCCAATTACATGATGGTCTCTTAAATGCTTGTTCCAATTAATTGGACGCATCTCATTTGAATAGCAGTCATATGTAGGGAAATGTTCTAGCCAGAGTGAGGGTGAGGCACAGGGACAAGACCCGGGTCTGGCTCTCAAGGGTTCCCATTCAGTAACACATCCAGGAAGGAGAATTGGTGCTTTTGTCAGGTAGGAGTCAGCCACCAGACAGCTGGTGACAACTTAGACAGATGGTACATTGACAACGTGAGCAATGGCTTTGCTGATTATTTTGTTATAAGAAGGTGATAGACAAAACCATTTGGCACTGGCTAAGAAATAGGTTAGGTTCACAAGAAACAACAGTCAAACTACAGCAATCTAGTTTCTTGACAAACCCAAAGACTCCAGCTTTTGGATAAGAACTCCATATTTAACAAAAAAAATTGCTGGGAAATTTGGAAATTAGTATGCAGAAAGTAGGCACTGAGCCAACCCTAATACCTAAGATAAGGTTCAAATGGGTTCATGATTTAGACATAAAGAGTAATATCATAAGCAAATTAGAAGAACAAGGGACAGTTTACTTCTCAGATCTGTGAAGAAGGAAGGAATTTGTGGCCAAAGAAGAATTGGAGTACATTGTTGAATGCAAAAATGGATAATTTTGATTATGTTAAATCAAAAGGCTTTTGTATAAACAAAACCAATGCAAACAAAATTAAAAGGGAAGCAATCAACTGGGAAAAATTTTACATTCAAGGGTTCTGATAAAGGTATGTAGAAAATTGACTCAAAATTCTAAGAATTCAAGCCATTCTGCAATGAATAATGATCAAATGATATGAACAGTTTTTAGGTGAAGAAATTAAAACCATTTCTATCCATATGAAAAGGTGCTCTAATCAGAGAAATGAAAATTAAGATAACTCTGAGATACCACTACATACTTCTCAGACTGGCTAAGATGACAGGGAAAAATAATGGCGAATGTTGGAGGGGCTGTGGGAAAACTGGGGCACCGATACATTGTTGGTGGAGTTGTGAAAGAATCCAACCATTCTGGAGAGCAATCTGGAATTATGCCCAAAAAGTTATCAAAATGTGCATACCCTTTGACCCAGCCATACTACTACTGGGCTTATATGTTGTTTACATTTTTATTTTTCAGAAACTCAGTTGTTAAACACTTAACAGCTCATCCATAGTTGGATTAAATAAGTGTTTGTTGTCCCCTTCCCACTTTTCTAAGATTCTGTGGGGGCACCAGGGAGCAGCTGATGTGTAGAAGATCTGGCTTCAGCCCGAGGCATATATATGCTTGTTCCTAGGCCAAGTGGGCAGGACCATGTCATATGCCTGGCAGCAGTCCTTTCCCCCATTCCCTCCAGCTCCCCAGATTCCTTGAGATGTGCGTGTGTCTCCCTGTGTGTGTATGTGTATGTTTACATGTATGCATGTATGTGTGACAGACAGACAAGAGATGAGAGACACAGAGACACAGAGATACAGAGATACAGAGACATAAAGAGAGACAGAGACAGAGAGGGAGACAGAGAAACAGAGAGAGAGAGGAGAGACAGTGACAGAGAGAGAGAGAGAGAGAGAGAGAGAGAGAGAGAGAGAGAGAGAGAGAGAGAGAGAGAGAGAGGAGGAAGAAGAAGAAGAAGAAGAAGAAGAAGAAGAAGAAGAAGAAGAAGAAGAAGAAGAAGAAGAAGAAGAAGAAGAAGAAGAAGAAGAAGGAGGAGGAGGAGGAGGAGGAGGAGGAGGAGGAGGAGGAGGAGGAGGAGGAGGAGGAGGAGGAGGAGGAGGAGGAGGAGGAGGAGGAGGAGGAGGAGGAGGAGGAGGAGGAGGAGGAGGAGGAGGAGGAGGAGGAGGAGGAGGAGAGGAGAGGAGAGGACTAGGAGCCACCTGAGGAAGGAACTCCCTCCCCATCCCCCATGCCATTTAAGAAAACCATGGATTAATTATTAAAAGAAAACCATCCCCCTGGTTATCTGTGCTCCCAAGTTCAAGAGCTAATGAGTGCGCTGCATGGATAGGGTTCCATAAAGACCAAAGGGTCAGCCGGTCTGCCCCAGGGAAGGGGCAGCAACTCAAGGTAATTTGTCTTGGCAGGAACCCCAATTAGCCGGAAACATTGACCGTGTTTTTAATTAGCCATCCTAGACTACCAGGAGGCCCAAAGTGGGCTTGGGAAAGGCTGGGACAGCTACTTTCAAAAATTGGGAGAAGAGGTGGTAGGGTGAGGGTCCCTGTATTCTTCTCAGTCAGGGAAATTACTACAAAGAAGGAACCAGTTTTCTAAAGAATGGGAATGAGGAAGGAGTAGGAACATACACAGATGCACAGACATACACACAGAGTGACAGAGATGGAGAGTGACAGAGATAGACACAGAGAAAGGAAGGAAGGAAGGAAGAGAGAGACAGAGATGACAGAGACACACAGAGAGATAAACAGAGAGAGAGCTCCAGGAGACCTTTGGGGTTGACCACACCCAGGAAGTGGCACCAGAAACATGACAGAGTCCATGTGGCTAGATCCCTTGTGGCTACTGGCCTGGCACCAGCTGGGTCTCTAGGTCTGGTCCATTCCCTTTTCTGAGCACGTCATACTGCACAAAGGCCAAAGCAGAAGCAGAGAGAGAATGCTACATTTCAAGGTGGAAAGCCTGGGTTTCCCCTGATGCTGCCACTGTATTCCAGTGCCAGGTTGGATAAGTTCCGTACTCTCTCTGGGGTGGAAGGGGCTTCAGAGGCCAGGGAGCCCAACCCCTTCATTTTAAAGAGTAGAAACTGAGGCAGCTTAAGTGATTTGACCAAGATATTACAACTGGTGTTATAATTTTTTCTGACTCCATTTGGGTTTTCTCAGCAGAGATACCAGAGTGATTTGTCATTCTCCTCTCCAGCTTACTTTATAGAAAAAGAAACTGAAGCAAACAGAGTTTAGGTGACTTGTTTGGGAGTCACACATGTACGTGTCTGAGGTTGGATTTGATTGGGTGCTTTAACCACTGCATCACCTAGTTGCCCTCTACAATTAGTAAATATGAACTCAGATGAACTCTGAGTTCTTGTCTTGATCTCTAATCTTAAATCACTAAATCTTTCAGTTTATAGGTTAAGGCTGAAATTTCCTCATTTATTAAAAAAGAGGAGGTTAGATTAGATCAAGGATTGGTTTTTTCTTTAACTTTTTGAATTCATAACTAAAAAATCATCAACAAACCTAGAGTTTTCTCTATCCAGCAAAGACTTCCCAGTCTTTGGGAGTTGTCTGTGGAACCTCAGCCAATCAGGGGTTCTTATCCTATATTGGACATCTTATTATCCCCATGAGGAAATTGAGGCTAAGAGTGGGGAAGCACTTGCTCAGCCAGTAAGAGGTTACATTTGAGCTCAGATCTTCACGACTCCAGCTCTAGTGTTCTATCCACTGTACTACCCAGTTGCCTCCAATGGATGAAAAGTAAATGAAGAAGGGCAAAGATCAGGTTCTAAGCTTCCAGAGCTTCTTCAAGAGAAGCAGCTCTTCTAGATTGTGTGTGTGGGGGTTATTCACAAAGAGCAAATATGGTCCCAGTAATATGGATACCTTAAGTCAAGGAGATTATCAGCTGACTTTATTTCTTCCCTATAAGTAAGTGTCAAAGCTAGTAGCAAAGTATTTAAGAAAGAAATCGTTGATCTTCGGTTTAATCAATCCAATTCAATAAGCATTAAGTGTCTGTAGCTACTAAGTGTAATTGATTGCTCAGCAAGAAGACTGTAATATCAGATATCCAAATTCACCCAGTTGAAAATGAACTTTCCCCCCAACTTGGAGAAGAAATGCTGAAGAAAAATCATACAATCTTTTCTTTCTTAGTTCCCTTTCTTTTTGTTGAGCAGTGCTAGTTCTCTATCAAGGAGGTGTAAGTTCTCATTTGTCCAATAAGGTCTGTATTCAATTCTTCATCCCTGGCAAACCTCATTTCTTCCCTATACTTGCTATTATTTATGTAGCCCTATTTGGATAATCTTAAAACAATATCACCTCCTCAGGTAAAGAGAAATACACAAACTTTATACAATGTTTTTACTCTTTTAAAAAAATAATTCAGTAAATATTTATTGATTGTCTACTCTGGCCAAGTTTCTGCACTAGACATTGTGGAAGGGTTTTGTTTTAATTGAAACAGAAGGGAACCATGACCTCAGGAAGTTTATAATTTAGAAGTGGGAGATAAGAAGTATGCTCTGGGCTTGGATGGATTGGTTTAGTGGTACAGCCTCAGTTAAAACATAAGATATTTTATAGATGTCATAGTATTTTACAAAAGAAATTTACTTTAAAATTGTTTGGAAAGGATATTCAGGAAGGAAAAAATCATTTAGGAGGGGTTGCTGGATAAAAGGGAAAAACAACAAGAAAGGAAAAAACACAGTGAAAATAATGTAATTCCATCTGCATTCAGATTCCATAATTCTTTCTCTGGAGATGGATAGCATTTCCCATCATGAGTCTTTTGGAATTGTCTTGGATCATTGTACTGCTGAGAAAAGCTAAGTATATCAAAGTGGTTCATCTGAACAATATTGCTTTTACTGTGTGCACTGTTCTCACTTCCCTCAGCATCACTTTATGTAAGTCTTTCCAGGTTTTTCTGAAATCTGCCTGCTTAGAATTTTTTTAAATTTATTTTTATTTTTTTTTTATTCATTTTTCCAAATTATCCCCTCCCTCCCTCCACTCCCTCCCCCCGATGGCAGGCAATCCCATACATTTTACATGTGTTACAATATAACCTAGATACAATATATGTGTGTAAATACCATTTTCTTGTTGCACATTAATTATTAGCTTCCGAAGGTATAAGTAACCTGGGTAGACAGACAGTAGTGCTAACAATTTACATTCGCTTCCCAGTGTTCCTTCTCTGGGTGTAGTTATTTCTGTCCATCATTGATCAACTGGAAGTGAGTTGGATCTTCTTTATGTTGAAGATTTCCACTTCCATCAGAATACATCCTCATACAGTATTGTTGTTGAAGTGTACAGTGATCTTCTGGTTCTGCTCATTTCACTCAGCATCAGTTGATGTAAGTCTCTCCAGGCCTCTCTGTATTCCTCCTGCTGATCATTTCTTACAGAGCAATAATATTCCATAACCTTCATATACCATAATTTACCCAACCATTCTCCAACTGATGGACATCCATTCATCTTCCAGTTTCTGGCTACTACAAAAAGAGCTGCCACAAACATTTTGGCTCATACAGGTCCCTTTCCCCTCCTCAGTATTTCTTTGGGATATAATCCCAATAACAGCAATGCTGGGTCAAAGGGTATGCACAGTTTGACAACTTTTTGGGCATAGTTCCAAATTGCTCTCCATAATGGCTGCATTCTTTCACAACTCCACCAACAATGCATCAGTGTCCCAGTTTTCCCACATCCCCTCCAACATTCATCATTATTTGTTCCTGTCATCTTAGCCAATCTGACAGGTGTGTAGTGGTATCTCAGAGTTGTGTTAATTTGCATTTCTCTGATCAGTAGTGATTTGGAACACTCTTTCATGTGAGTGGATATAGTTTCAATTTCATCATCTGAGAATTGTCTGTTCATATCCCTTGACCATTTATCAATTGGAGAATGGTTTGGTTTCCTATAAATAAGGGTCAGTTCTCTATATATTTTGGAAATGAGACCTTTGTCAGAACCTTTCCTTTTAAAAATATTTTCCCAATTTGTTACTTCCCTTCTAATCTTGTTTGCATTAGTATTGTTTGTACAGAAACTTTTTAGTTTGATGTAATCAAAATCTTCTATTTTGTGATCACTAATGATCTCTAGTTCTCCTCTGGTCATAAATTCCTTCCTCCTCCACAGGTCTGAGACGTAGACTATTCTCTGTTCCTCTAATCTATTTATATAATTTTTCATAGAATAATAACGTTCCATTATATTCATATACTTCTCTCTTTCATTGAGTAAATCTAACAGTAATCTTTCAGTAATCTACCTTCATTGGGCAAAACAAATCCCCACATAAGTCATGTACAAAAAAGCATGTTTCCGTCTGCATTTTTAGTTCACTACCTCTCTGGCAAGAGATGAGCAACATGTTTCATCTTTGTCCTTTTGGAACTGCAGTTTGTCATTGTGTTAATCAGAGTTCTAAAGTTTTTCACCATAGCTGCCTTTGAAATTTTTTTTCTCTAACGATTTGTAGCATTTTTATGTAGCTCTAGAAATCCCAGGTTTCTTACTTTGAGCATTATTTGGAAAGATCCTTAGGGCATTTATCAATTGGGGAATGGCTCTTATGTTAATTCTTATGACACGATAATGTTCTCCTACATTCATATATCACAATTTGTTCAGTCATTCACCATGAGGAAGATATCCCTTTAGTTTTCGATTTTTGATAAAATGTCAAGGTCCTTTTTCTCCTTTGATTTATTTTTTGTGGACACAGGCCAGTAGTGATAGAGGTGGGTGAAAGAGATGCCTCTTTGGATCATATTTGTTTCTCCTTTTTCTTGTTATAAGGGATGACTCTCTGGGGAGAGATAAGAGTGAGATGTGGTGGGATGGGGAAAGCATCTAAGTGACATAAAAGTGAAAGATATCAGTAAAAGTCTCTTAAAAAGAGGCATGAAATATCTCCTTTGTCACTTTGATTCTTTAGATTTTGGGGTCTCATTGCTAGATCTGACTTGGCTATCAGAAACATTGTTGTTTAGCTCTTCCCTGTCTTGTACCTGTGCTTAGTGCTGTGGAACCTATCTTGGACAGGAAGCATTTACTTTTTTATTTCTTGGACCTTTTTGGTAGTCAGTTTTTATGAAGCTTCTAGACACTTTCTCAGAATTGTATTTTGGAATAATTGAAGAAAATGCTAAATTTTACTTAGAGGTAAGGGGAAAAAAGATACATTTTCCTAACCAAGTCCCTGAACCTCTCAAATTTATCCCTGGACCTGTTAGGGGTTTAGGGACCACAGGCTAAGATTACTTGGTTTAGTATGAGAATTTTCAGAGTATATGTTTCCTAAGGTGGTATCTTGTAGGGGATAAAAGAGATGAATGGTGAGTGCAAAAATTAGCCTAATTAGGTCAGGAGCATAAGAGAAGCATATTTTTTCTGCATTATACTTTCTCAACTTTTGCTCATTGGGTAACTAGGTCCACCATGAGAAGGATACTCATGAAATCAAACAAGTATCTTTTTCCAGACTGAGCATCCCCCTATTCCAGGGCCGGAGAGGACATCTTCAATTCTTCCATGTATCCCAAAAGAATGCTGGGATGTGAGCTAGTGAATAACCCTGTAGTCTTCACCAATTGCAGAATGATTTCCAATCGCATCAGACATAGTCGCTGGAGAGCTGGTCCGCCATGTCATGTCCACATGTGCGGAGAATGTGGTTAGTATCATTGGCTAAATCAGCTGATGGAGGGTGGGCTCTGAAGATGAATACAGTGAGCATCCTTTCCTGCTTATGTTGTGATGATCATCATGGGGCAAGTGTTGATTTCATTATATGCTTCAAGGCTTGACATATGGCTGATTTATTTACTGTGATCTGTTCTGAAAATATTCATAGCCTTTTTTGAAGTATTTGATTAGGAATGAGAAAAAAAAAACTATCCCTTTTGGCAAAGTTTGGTAGTTTCCATGGCTGGAATTAAAAATTGGCGTAAGGTCTGTGGGGGAGGAGATGGAGGCCACAGGTCACATTCCACTTGTTGTGTGCTGAATGTTAATGAAGTGATGGGTGGGGCTTGGTGCTCCTTGAGAAAACAGCGAGCTCTTGCCAGGGGAGCAGTGGTGGCAAGAAGGTATGGAAGAAGGTGAACTAAGAAATATGGGGGCCCGAGAGGTGAAAATCAACTATGTGTCTTCAGGTGTTGGGAGAAGGGAGGTGTGATTTTATGATATGAAACACAGTTTCCTGTTGTGGAAAGAAAGCAGATTCTGCTTTTGGAAAGCACGAGGGGAATGGTGGCAAATAATAGAAAAAAATGAAGCTTGAAACATTTCCCATAGACTAAAAAAAAAAAAAAAAAAACAAGAAAGAAAAAGACAAACATAAAATGAAAGAAGAAAACATAGTACCAGGGAAAGGAGATCCCATTTCATCCTCCTTCTACAATCTTGGAAGATAATGATTGGGTAACTGGAGTTTGGGATGATCTGAAGATTTGTGAGCCTTATGTTAAACAACTGCTCTATTTTTAAAAAATTTTATTTATTTATAATTTTTTTGATAGTATATATGCATGAGTATTTTTTTATAATATTATCCCTTGTATTCATTTTTCCAAATTATCCCCTCCCTCCCTCCACTCCCTCCCCCCGATGACAGGCAATCCCATACATTTTACATGTGTTACAATATAACCTAGATACAACATATGTGTGTAAATACCATTTTCTTGTTGCACATTAAGTATTAGATTCCGAAGGTGTAAGTAACCTGGGTAGACAGACAGTCGTGCTAACAATTTACATTCACTTCCCAGTGTTCCTTCTCCGGGTGTAGCTGTTTCTGTCCATCATTGATCAACTGGAAGTGAGTAACTGCTCTATTTTCTAGATAATTCTAGATCCTAAAACTTAAGCCTGAGAGACCTGAGAGACAACTTAACCCAACTCGTTCATTTCATAGGTCAGGAAAACGAAACGCACAGAGGAGATCAGACTAACCAGCACCAATGCAGTAGAAGTGGCAGAATCAGCATGTGAACTTCTACCCAGTGCCTTCCAAATCAAAATGTTTTCTGCTCTATTATGTGGGATTGTCGGGCACTCAGGACAGGGAGTTGGTCATATCCCCTTAATTTGGAATGGCAAGTAGGAAATGGCTTCACTAGTGAAATCCAATTAACTCTGGAGTTTACAGCCCTCCCTGTGCACCCCCATTTCATTAAGAGCTTTTGGGCCCCAGCACTTTTATGGGAAATCCATTCCAGGTGGGGCTGGCAGAGCGCTGGAGGCAGATTGGTTTACTCACTACATAAATTTCTTTTCAACATCAGAAATAGTTAATTATTATTAATAGGATCACAGAATTTAGAGATCAAAGGAGAGATAATTTACTCTTGCCCCTCCCCTTTTTTTTCTTCAGGGACAATACAGAGAGAGTCAGTGACTTGTCCAGTCACCTAAATAAGCAGCCAAGGCAGGATTGGAACCCAGGCCCTGGGATTGACAAAGCTCTTTGTATCAAAATGTATATTATTGTGGAATGAGAAAGACGTGGGCAGGAGGAAAGAGCTTTCCGGTCTTTATGTGAATAGTGATACACGGCAGCCTTTCAACAACAATGGCCACCAAGCCCCAAACCCAAGGCATAGGTCTGCCCCAACTCAGCTGAAGGAGAAATGGTGTTTGATTCTGTTAGGGATGGGCACTTACAGGGGTCATGTTAGCAGCAGCACAAAGTCCAGCTAAAGGCAATTTAAAGGTGGTAGAATAGAGCAGAAGACACTTGCTTGCCTAAAAGATGCTAAATGGGACCATTTTGTCTCAGGAAACTCACTGCTCCTTCTTCCCTCCATGAAAGAGGGAAGACCTGTTTGACCTGAGGGAGCTCATCTCTGTAAAGTTCTGATCATCTCTCAGTTGTAATCCTTCTCTGGGAGGAGGTTTCTTTTCTGTATAATCTTTTCCTCTATGAGCAGGTTTCTTGGGACGCTTCTGGAGCTTCCAGCCAGCCTCTTCTTCCTGAATCCTGGCTCTGAATCTCCTCCAGCTCTTGTCCTTCCCCAGTCCAGACTGCTTGTCCAGGCCCAATGTTGCCTCTTTTTATCCTCCCAGAGAATGGGCATGGGATAATGCAAGGGCTTCTGGGAAGAAGTACTCCAACCAATGAGCTTGCTCCTCTTAGAATGTGAGCCAGAGAACTATCAAGTCAACCTGAGTTCTCACCTTGTAATTGTCCAGACAACCTGAGTTCTCACCTAGTAATCCTAACACATCTCCACCTTTTGAATTTGGATTTGGTTCCAGATCTCACTTCCTGCCCTTGGCTCTTCTGTTCAGAATCCTACGTTTCTAATGACCAGTCCTAGCAACCCTCTTCTAGGAAGGATCTTTTGATCACAACAAGGGCCAGATCCCCACTCAACTAGCCTCATGTTTCTTGCTTCCTTTCCCTCTATCTGTCTCCATCCCCTACTCTCTGCCCTTCATGATGTGGCCAGAATATTGTGATTTCACTTCTCTACTCCTGGCCATGATTGCTACCTGGGCATGTAAGGCTGTCTGCAATCTGGGGATGGCTTGTGCCCCAGTCACATCTCCTAACATTCTCCAACAGGTATTGAAACATCATCTTCCCTCTGAATATCCATGCCATTGTCACACTCAACTGGGCTGGATGCGAATTCCTCCCCCATGTCTTCCTTTGGACTCTTTCTGATCTTGTCAGGTCCTTGAAGCCTTCTCCTCTCCCCAGCCTGGCTTTCTCATTGTACTCCCTTAGGGCCCACTGCCCTTCTTTTAAGGCAACAAAGATTATATAGATCAGGAAGGGGAGTAGAGAAGCCCACTTATTTTCACATTTAGTTACTTTCAAGTATTTTGGTTTAGTGACACATGGTGGAGAGCACTCTGGGTAAGTTATAGTAGCCCTAGAGAGCTGGAGTTGAGAGGGCTGGGTTCATCTGATGCAGGCTAGTTGGCTGCTTATTACTCATGCCTTCTCAAAAGTAAGTTAGGTGTCGTGGTGGAGAGAGTGGCAGTCTTGGAGACATGAAGACCCTGGTTTCTATTCACTATCAGACACTTATTAGTTGTATAATCCTGGGCAAGTTAATTCATCTCTCTTTGCCTCAGTTTCTTCAGCTCAAAATGGGAATGATAATGGCAGCTACATTGTAGGGTCATTGTGAGGATGCATAGACACACATATGTCACTCTGCAATCTTTCAAGAGCTCCATAAATACTAATTATTGTTTATTAATGATAACAATAATTTTAGAGGGAATTCATTTTCATTTCCAGTATATATTCTCTGGTTCTATGATAGGGGAACTGAGAAGAGGAGGAAAGGGGCAGGATAGTCATTGGTGTGTTCGGGTAAATGGGAAGGCTGAAGGATTCTTGGGCTGCACTAAGAAAGATGTGGCGATCCATAGCACCGGACTTTGGCTTGGAGTTCCACCTGGGTTCTTACACTTATAACCAATGCAATCTCGAATAATTCACTTCTCTTGACTGTAGTTTGCTCACTTGTCAAAGGAAAATATTCTTCTAGATGGTGTCTAAAGTCCCTTCTAGCTTTTAATCACAAGACTAGGGAGATGGCAGGTTTAGTATTAAATTAGTAAAGATTGATGACCATCAGTTCTGGATAGCATATATAAGAGAGGACATTTTTTTTCTGCTTGGCTCTAGAGGTCAGAACTGGAAATAATATGCATAAGTTTCTTAAAAAAATATTTCAGTTTGTTATAATCTAATAATTAGAGTTATCCAAAAGCAAATGACTTTCCCCAGTGCTGGAATCTGATTGGTTACCTGTGAAAAATATCATGGAAAGAGTCTCTAAGATTGTTCCTACTCTGAGATATTATGATTGTGAATAAATTTGAAAAAGGGCATTGAAAATTGAAGAAAGGGCATCATGTGGAAGTGGATATTTTCAGCATAAAGAAGATCCAACTCACTTCCAGTTGATCAATGATGGACAGAAACAACTACACCCAGAGAAGAAACACTGGGAAGTGAATATAAACTGTTAGCACTACTGTCTATCTACCCAGGTTACTTATACCTTCGGAAGCTAATACTTAATGTGCAACAAGAAAATGGTATTTACACACATATATTGTATCTAGGTTATACTGTAACACATGTAAAATGTATGGGATTGCCTGTCATCAAGGGGAGGGAGTAGAGGGAGGGAGGGGAAAATTTGGAAAAATGAATACAAGGGATAATATTATAAAAAAATTACTCATGCATGTATACAGTGAAAAAAATTATAAATAAATAAAATTAAAAAAAAAAAGAAAGGGCATCATACTCGGTAATCTGTTAGCTTTATAACTGATGAAATCCTAACTATATTATGCCAGAATATGAAGAAAGTGCCAAATATAAGAGAGTTGCATTTATAGATTGGACCTAGAGATGACATATCTCAATATGAAAGAATTATTAGCTGAATATAAAGGATTACTATTCATTTCAATTAATATTCATTGTACATGTAAAAAGAAAGGGTCAGAATAAATGGCCTTGAAGGTCCCATACAGAGTTGGATCCATGTTGCTACTCTCTTCTTTTTTTAAAAAGTATATTTCATTTACTATGGTATATGCTTAGTAATTGAAAAGAAAGAACTAATTTTTTCCCCTCAATATATACAAAGGAAGAAAGGAGATGGATAAATGAAGGGGAAAGTAAAATGTAGACTCAGGAAAGAACTTTACAATTAAGGAAGAGGTTTAATTGCTTTAAGTCCCATCCCCATCCTCTTTTTCCCCACCTGCCTCTTCTTGGGGCAGGTAAGTCTTCAGTTGAATTGGGCTAATATCTTCTATTAGCAATGGTGAGAATCCAACAACTGCAACTTCAGTAGAATCCTTAGTTCCCTGAGACATCTCTCTAATTCCACTTGATCCAGGAAAGGTGGGCTGTCAGATCTGCAAGGAGCAGAAGAAGAGAGTTGGGAATGGGGAGACTAGAGCAGAATATATTCAAAGTGATCATGGACAAAATGTATTCATTTGAGAAGCTTTCAATGAAAGTTGAATCATCTCTGCAGATGTTCCAGAAAAACTACTGACACAAAGAAGTGAATTCATGAATTTTATATCAAGCTAATGTGATCAAAAACAATGGTTAGCTAAAAGTCCAGACCAGAAAAGGCACCAATTCCATGTCTGCAGCTTTGAACTTTGAAACCTTGATTCTTTAAAGTAATGGAACAGCCATCTGTGAACTCAATGCCAGTGGAATACCACATGCTAAATAGACCCTGTTGAACAGAATATTCCTCTTTACTTTCCTAGTCATTTTCCTCTTGTGCTTTTTTTTTTTTTTTGATAATCTAACAGCCAAGTTCATTCAGGCTTGTCACTTTTTCCTAAAGGAAGCTACTGACTTCTCT
>NC_133620.1:474996661-475006661 GCF_048593235.1 Sminthopsis crassicaudata | reverse complement strand
TGCTAGGGGTACAAAGTGGAAATTAGAAATAGGCAGATTTTACCTCCTGGTAATAAAAACAGCTCAATAATTGAAAATATTTCAAAGGGAAATGACTCAGACTAGTAAGTTTCCCTTCATCGAGGATCTTAAAGTAGTCCCTGGATCATTATTTTTCCTGGATTTTATAGCAGCGATTTCTGCTTGGTTCAGTTGGACTAAATGGCTCCAGAGTCTCAACTCTGAGATTCTGTGACAATGAGTCATTGGCGTGCTAGACTGCAAAGCTGGCCCAAACTCATTGAATCAATTCTTTGTGTTTCACATATAAGAAAATTGACAAATCCGACTGATAGCCATCAACACTAAATCAACACTAGGACCCAAATCTTGTATACTTTGTCTGGTACATCCTATGTGGAGGAGAGGAACACAATTGTTTCTTTTTCCCCGGTTCTAGAGTTTGAAAGAAGAAAAGACTCATTGGCACATGGGGCCACAGATGATAATGTCATTAGAAGCCTTTGTGGTACCTGGGGGCAGGAGAGCACTAGGCTTTCCCTTTCTCAGTATGAGTTACACCATTTGAAAATGTCAGCATTAAATAGGTAGTTATATCTAACACCTTCTTTACCCCGGTCTTACACAGTGACTAGCAAGGGACAGGATCTGATCTAACTGATAAAACAGCAATTTACAAAGTCTCTGTCTCCCTTCTCATGCAACACAAAAATATTAGTCTCCCCCTACTCATCCATCAACAGGTTCTGACCAGTTATGAGCCCATCGTATGAGCCCATGGGTTTTTCTCTATTTATAATATCCACGATAATAACCTGACATTCAGAAACCTCTTTGTCCTATAGAGTCCTATACTTCTCTAAGTACCAACTGTCTTGGCTTTTAACAATGGGAAAAATAAAACCTTTTATTGTGTTGTACCTTCGATTGTAATAAAATGGGTTTTCTTTCCATGACATTTTGGAGACTGTCTACCACGTTCCAAAGACCCTACATTAATGAATTCCTGTCAGTTTGAATAGTGGTCTCTCGTAAAGTACAATACATCAAAGACACAATTTAATCCCAGAAAATCCTTTCACTTTATTCTGGAGTTAAAATAACAAGATGATTTCATTTCATTTCCCAAGAAATAAGATTTTTATTTGGTTTTGTTTTTCTGGTGTGAAATATCTCCCAATTAGATAGCATGAATCACCTTCATTCCCTCCCTCCCTTTCCAAAAGGCCAAGCCAAAACTGACATTCTCATTTGAGAATTACCAGGATCCTTAGAAAAGAGAAAGTCCTGAAAAATTCAGAATTTCAAACAAAATAGGCATCTTCTTCATTTTTTCCTAGGTAATTAATTTTGGGATGATTGCCTAAACTAGGAAGACTGTCACTGGCCTCTGCACATTCTCTTCAGAGGCAGCTTTTAGTTTCCAAGGTTTTTTTTTTCCCCTTTTTGTACAGAGGAGGATTCTTCAGGATTCTATAAGGGTCAACTTAAATATTACCTCTTACAAGAGGTTTTTCCCAACACTCCCAGTTGTTATTATTTCCTCCACCCCCCTGAAATGTTTTCTACTGATTCTGTATATAATTGTAATTACCTCTCTATGTTCCCACAGTACTCTTCTACACCCCCAGTAAATGGTCTTTGAGAATAAGAATTATTCCATTAAAAAAAAAATCCCTGGGACCTCATACAATTTTTAGTACTTAGAAGGGGATTAACAAATGTGTGTTGAACTGAATTGCATTGAATTTTCCCATGGAAAGGAGGCAGTATCACTGTAGAGTGCCCAAACATCTTCTGGAAATTTTCATGTTACTTGGGGGAGGGAGGGAGACCTCTAGTGGATCATAAAATGGCAGATTCACAGTTGAAAAGGACCCATGCATATTCTTTGTAAATAAAAAATAAAAAAATTTTTAAAAAGCTTTAATAAAATAAATAAATAAACAAAGGATCATAGAGACCACTTGGTCCCATCCCCAAGAAAAGAGCTTTGCCAAGTGGAGGGTGAAGGGTAGACAGGGAGAGTGGAGGTCCCCTGGCAACAATTCCAGAATGAGTTTTGCTCATCCCCAAAGAGCCATTTTCTAAAACATCACTTTGCTTATTTCAGACCAAAGGGTTTTAATTATTATGGGCCAAAATACGGTCAAGCCCAACAAGGCTTATGTCCAAAAAGCTCCTGAGAATGGAGAGGTGAGAACCAGGGAAAGAAGGCATGCTTTGCACTTTCTGTCTTCTGTCCTCCATTCCCACCGAATTTCTGCCTCTCACCTCTGCCGCCAAGGAGATGAAGGCCCATAAAAACACTGATATCATTTTCAGCCTCCCTTTGACTCTGGAAACTCCATCCCTCCTTCCCTTGAAGAGCAGAGGAAATGGCCTGAGTTAAATTAGCGTGGAAACAAGGAAAGCTGGAGTTATAATGATTTGCTGTCAGCCTTTGCAAGATTCTGAAGAGGAAAAAAAGGAAGGTCTCCAGGCACAATTTGAAGTCGAAATCTCCCTGCCAGGCTTTCTCCTTTCACTCCCACAAAGTGGTGTTGGTCTTTACCCAATCTGGTTTAACACTTAAGGGAAAAATTTCTTCAAGACCTTTTCAAGAGACTTCTGAGATCCAAATAGATGATCTAGCAAATAAGAGCAGCTTTGGGGAGAAGTGAAGCATTTAATTTTTCAGGTATCAATTTTATTAAATGGAAGGAACCACCATCTTTTTCTGGCACCAGCAGGACTTCCTTTTTCTGTCACTTGTGGATATAAATGAACAAATAAATAAACAGATGAACAAACAGAGAGAGAGAGAAAGAGAAATAAAGAGAAAAGAGAGAGGCACAGTGAGACAGAAGGAAGGAGAGAAGGAAGGAAATAGGAAGGAAAGAAAATAAGAAAGGAAGGAAGAAAGACAAAGAAAGAAAGAAAGAAAGAAAGAAAGAAAGAAAGAAAGAAAGAAAGAAAGAAAGAAAGAAAGAAAGAAAGAAAGAGAAAGAAAGAAAGAAAAAAGAAAGAAAGAAAGAAAGACAGACAGAGAAAGAAAGAAAGAAAGAATGAGAAAGAAAGAAAGAAAGAAAAAAGAAAGAAGAGAAAGACAAAGAAAGAAAGAAAGAAAGAAAGAAAGAAAGAAAGAAAGAAAGAAAGAAAGAAAGAAAGGAAAAAAAAAGGAGGGAGGGAGGGAAGGAAGGAAGGAAGACAAAGAAAGAAAGAAAGAAAGAAAGAAAGAAAGAAAGAAAGAAAGAAAGAAAGAAAGAAAGAAAGAAAGAAAGAAAAAAGAAAAGAAAGAAAGAAAGAAAGAAAAAGAAAGAAAGAAAGAAAGAAAGAAAAAGAAAGAAAGAAAGAAAAAGAAAGAAAGAAAGAAAAAGAAAGAAAGAAAGAAAGAATGTAAGAAAGAAAGAAAGAGAAGAAAGAAAGAATGTAAGAAAGAAAGAAAGAAAGAAAGAAAAGAAAGAAAGAAAGAAAGAAAGAAAGAAAGAAAGAAAGAAAGAAAGAAAGAAAGAAAGAAAGAAAGAAAGAAAGAAAGAAAGAAAGAAAGAAAGAAAGAAAGAAGGGAGGGAGGAAGGGAGGGAGGGAGGGAGGGAGGGAAGGAAGGAAGGAAGGAAGGAAGGAAGGAAGGAAGGAAGGAAGGAAGGAAGGAAGGAAGGAAGGAAGGAAGGAAGGAAGGAAGGAAGGAAGGAAGGAAGGAAGAAAGAAAGAAAGAAAAAGAAAGAGGGAGGATTCTGGTGTAGCTTCTCCACTGCCCAAGCCTCACTTTCCCAACCCCATTCACACTGACAGTCCGGGTTTCTTCAAGGCACCTGCCTTTGTATCCCCAGAAATAACTACAGTTCCCTACATATTGTGTCTGAATAACATATATTTGACGAATGCAAACAATATCTTTCATATCCAACTCTCCTATGCTCTGACTCCTTAGAGATGTGTGTGTGTGTGTGTGTGTGTGTGTGTGTGTGTGTGTGTGTGAGAGAGAGAGAGAGAGAGAGAGAGAGAGAGAGAGAGAGAGAGAGAGAGAGAGAGAGAGAGAGAGAGAGAGAGAGAGAGAGAGAGAGTTCAAATTCTGATTGAGGTACACTTAGGTGTGTGAGTCTTGGCAAGTCACTTCATCTCAGCCTCAGTATTTTATCTAAAGATCAAAAATAATAATAGCCCTTAATTCACATGGCTGTGTGGTTCCTATGAGATTTTATTCATATAGATATATACATACATAAATCTTTTAAAATTATGTTGTATTAAATTATGGCACAAAACACATAACTATTAGGTATTATCATTTGTGTGTTTTGTATCTTATACCTTCTGACCTTCCTCCTCTTGAGTCATTATTCAGTGATGTATGTAAAACTAATTAATTCACTTCACTTCTTTTCTCTTATTTATCAGAGACCCACAATTGAAAACCCAAAGATAGAGCCACAACTAGTATAGAAGCTACTGAGATCAGCCAAGTCCAGAAGACTCACGGTCCATCAGCACTGTAGGCAGCTGGAGAAGCAACATGGATGAGTCCTAGACCATGGGCAGAAGAGGGCAGCCAAGGATCTAATGTGAGTCGCTGCCAAGGCGGGAAGTAGGGGTGTGGGAGAAAAGGGAAGTCAACAATCCTAGCCAAGAACCAGGGTCCAAATCAGTGTAATGGCAGAATCAAGAAGAGAGTGCTAAGTAGAGCAGGAAGGGAGCCCAGTTTCAGGATTCTAAATTATAGAGAAGCCAGATGAGAACTTTGAAGGTGAATCACAGAAATGAATTATTGGGCAACAGAGGCAGGAAGTTTGTGGGGGCTTCTGGCAGGAAAGCCTGTGCAATATCTCCCCTCTACACACACACACACACACACACACACACACACACACACACACACACACACACACTCCTGCCACTCCTCTGGGGCTGGCCTTGCTGGTCACTGCTCATTCTCCTCTTCACTTCCCATCCCAGGACTTTGGAGGAGAGGAACTGCTTTAGGTCCTATTGGGTGACTTAGTTGGATGATTCTCCCCCTCATCCTCATCCTTTTTGAGTTCTTTGTAACATTTCCCACGGCTGACTATTCAGTTCTACAGTTCACTCTCGTCCCTTGGTTTTCACAAATCTTCTGCCATCTTTCTCTTGTCCCCTGGACCAATTGTTATCGTCAATTTACCATCCGTGTCCCACTCAATGTCCTGCCTCTGTTCTTTACCCCTTTCTCTTCTCTTTTTTGCATTCCTCTTGGTGGCCTGGTCCGCTTCATAGATTTATGTCATTTCAATGATGAGGACTTCCTTCTATTATTTCTTGCCTGACGCCAATCCTGCATGTTCAGTTGTTTCTGCCATCCTTATGTAGACGCTCCATGAGCATCCAAACCCACCATGTTCAAAATTGAAACCAATATCTTTTCTGTTTAAAAAAAAACCACCCCAACAACTTCTCTGTTTTTGAAGGCACCATTATGCTTTTGTTCTCATTTATTCTCCTCATGGTTGATCAGTTGCCAAATTGTGCTGACTCAATTTTCTTCATGGCTCTGTCATCCATTCTCCTTCCTCTAATCCATCAATCTATATAGTTCTAGACTATTCTTTCCATCTCAGCCAGTCAACCAGCAACTACATCCTATATTCTCTCCTTCCTGCCATATGTAACTCCTCTTCTACCTCCAGGCTTATATCTTTCTCAGGAAATAGTAATAAGACCAAGATTGTCTTTGATGTAGGACGATCTTTATAGGCATATATATATATATATATATATATATATATATATATATATATATATTTTGTACCTCATAGTTCCCAAAGAGTTATCTGATTTATAATTTTCTCACTTATTAACTCCAAACGCTATAAGTTACACATAAAAGACCTAATAGACTACAATTTCCTGCAGTCACTATTTCTTGTCTGCCACCATGTCTTGGTCTGCCTTTTCTCAGTCCATTCACCCAAGAGACATTTTCTCCCTGATATCAGAAGAGTCCAAATGGTCTACAGGTTGTTATGGAAACATGTCAGCTCCCACCTCCGTGCCTTTGTACACACTGCCCTGGAAATCATTGGCTCTTACAATCCCAGATGCCTTTTAAGGCTCAGCTCAGAAACTGCTCTTCGACCTGTCCATCTGCTAGGACCCCACCCTCTTGAAATCACTTTGTACTTAGGTGTGTACAAATTGGGAAGCCTTCTTCCCCTCAGCCCTTCCCCTCCCTCCAAAATAAAATCTTGAAGCGAAGACCCATTCTGTCACCCCACATTGTCTGAGCAGAGTGCAGTGCTTGGTACACAGAAAGCGCTGCATATGTGTCCATGAGAGGCTGGAGCAGACATCCAGGAGCACGGCTCAGGTGTTAGGTATAAATTAGGGGCTGGGATTGGAACAGCGTTCCGGGGCTGCAGCTTTAGAGAAGGCTATATTTCCATCGCTGACCTTGTAGCGGCAGTCGGAATGTGGGTCCCACCCAAGATTGATGGGCTCCCCATTGCAGGGAAGCAGATCCTGGGGCAAAGGCATTTCTTGATTCTGAGCCTGTCCATAAAACGCTGCTTGCAATTTATTCTTTTTTCCTTTGAGGGGAACCAGAGCAGCCCTAAAATCAGGCTCAGGGGAGGAGTGTTTGCCAAAGGGGGAGTTAGTAAAAGTGGAAATTAATGTTGCTCCCTCACAAATGCAGCAGGGGCTCAGCTCCAGCCGAGCCAGGCTTAAGCTCAGCCCTGTGACCCCAGCCCAAGGCCCCAAAGGACTTAAAAAAAGAAGCAATGATGTGGACCATAGCATGGGCCATAGCATTCTCTTGGTGGCCAGCTAAACAGGGCCTGAGAGGTCAGGGGGCACACAGCCACCAAATATCAGACCTCGAGTTCAAAGTCAGGTTCTCCTTATGGTAGAGTCTGGGGCTCTTTTGATCCTCCTACCTTGCCTTCGATTTGTCCTTTAATTAAAGAGATCGGTCCTCTCAATCCAAAGCCAGTGGTTTTTCCATTGTAACCCGGTCTGAGATGGCTGGTGTTTTTCCTTTCATTTCTTGTTCAGTCCTTTCAATCATATCTGACTCTTCACGACCCCATTTGGGATTTTCTTGGCAAAGAGAGACTGGAGCGGCTTGGCACTTCCTTCCCCATCTCATTTTACCAATGGGGAACTAAGACAAACAGGTTTTGTGACTTGTCCAGGCTAGTTAGTGTCTCTGAGGCTGGATTTGAACTCAGGAGGATGAGTAGGGGGATTCCAAGCCTAGGCCTCTATCCACTGCAGCGCCACCTAGCTGCCCACCATGTTATACCCCTCACTAAATACCAGTTTGCAGTTGTATATCCTTGTCTGCAATCTCAGGCCATCTGTGGGAGGATCCCTAGCCTCGGGCCTTGATTCTTTGCCTTCTGGAAGCTGCTGCTGTTTCTCCAGCTTCCTGCCCTCTGGAACAAAGAAGAAGAAATGGGCAATGGGCGGGAGGGGGGGGGGAGGGAAGGAGACCACTCATCAAGGTTGCAAGTGGCCAGGATGGAATGTTCCATTCATGGGATGACTTAGAGGATCTCACAGAGCAAAGAAAAACACTTCTAAATAGTTGGGAACAGCTCAACAACTTGGACACTTATCAGTGCTTTGAGGCACTTGGGCAAAGGGGAAGGAAGGCTCATCGGTGGCAGCCATGGGTAAAGCAGCTGGTCATATGCCAGGCGTCTCTCTGGGTGAGTAGGAGGGGGAGGAGGGAGTACCAGCCTCAGCCAGAGAACAGGACCCTCCCTATCACTACCCTGTGAAGTAAGTGGTATGCATCTTGTAATTCCCATTTTAGAGAGTGAGAAACTGAGGTCTGAGAGGCTACAGAGCTGCAATCTAAAATCGAGTTTTTTTCTGAATGTTGGCCTACATCATTTTCTATACTATTCAACTGCCTTCCATAAGTCATTTTTTCTTTAATGATGACTTTTTACAGTCAGGAGGAGGCAACATAATAAGGTGGCTATAGGAGCAAGAAAAATCTTGCTTCACATTCCCCCACTTGCTGAATGACCCAGGACAAGTCATTAATTTTGTTGTGCCCCAGGCAGCTCTCTGATTTTAAGTCACAGCTGGGGATTATCAGCATGGATCCAGGGAGTTTCCACATGGGTTCTGTGTGCAGATGAAAGCATAAGTCTAATCCAAAACAAAATTTAGTGGCTCAAACATGTTATTAAACAAATCGGATTAAAATGTTTATCAAAATGTCAAATGCAATGGGAACTTGCCATGTTCTATGTTTTTATCCCAGGCCTTCCAACACTGTCCCATTGTTCCGGAAAACCCTTAAAGTCTTCTGGCAATTCTGAGATGTTGGCCAACAGGAATTTGACTGAATTGGGCTGGGAAGCATGACGGTACGATTATGCGCCAGTTGCCAAACAAATCACAGGCTGAGGAAACTTCCATATCACTTGTGAAAGTGTCTACCCAAACAGACATTATATACATTGGGTGTCATGTCAGTCGGGTGCAAGTCTATGGAAGTACATGAGCGTGAGGGAGGAGCGGTTGTAGGGGGAGACTATTGTGATTGTATCAATGTTCCATATAGGAAGACTGGTGAAAATGAAGCTACTTACACAGATATAAAAGTTCATATGATTCTATCAGGCATTGGGAAGACCAGTCCTGAAGAAGTTCCCTTCTAGCCACCACTTTATAGGAAAGATATCCATTTACTAGAAAGTATCCAAAGGAAGACCATCAAGATGGTGAGGGGACAAGAGTTCTTGCCGCTTGGTGGAAGAAACCGAGGGCAGTTTCTCTAGAGAAGAGAAGTTTTGGTTGCTATCTTCGAGCATTTACAATCATTTAGCTCCCGTTTTGAGGCTATATCTCCACTGGTCACTTGCACTCACAGGTTGAGGTCCCCAGATGGTGGCTAACTTTCCCATTTCTAAGGTTCTAGGAGGAAGTGACCTTGATGAGGTGTTCTACTAGTACTGTTGCTGCTGAGCCCCTACCACTCTGTGACAGAACAAGAATCAATAAGAAAAGGGATACACTTAGAAAATGAAGCAAGAAGAGTTGGTAGAAAATATATTCCCTTCAAAAAGGGTGTACTCTGCTGTGGTACACTAAAGATTTCTGGGAAAATTGAGTTCAAACTCGAAATAAAAAGGCAATCCACGTATGAAGAAAACACAGGGCAACTGGGTATCTCACAACTCCAAAACAAGGGACACATTTTTCCCTCTGTGGAATCTTTGAAGATGCTTTTTAGCTGTAACTCCCAGCTAGATAAATATTCCAAATGGTGTCAGAAAGTCCACGTCTCTTGAATCCCCACACCCAAAAGCTACCTTTGCTCAAATGACTACGTCTCTGCTCCCACTGTAAGTGTTTCTATCGCGACTGGCCACTGCTGCTTCAGGAATTGCTATGACCAAGTCATTCAGCTCCAATGGGACCTTTGATAGGATCTCTGTTTTCCCACACTCATAAATTCTTCTGTGTCTTTTCCTCTCATAATAGCTATTCACCCAAAATCAGGAAAGAATAAAAACTGAAAGACTGTAATGGCCACATGATCACAGCTACTAAGGCCAGGTGAGACAGAGCTCGGCCCTCTCCTCACTGACTGTCAGGCCAACTTAGTACAGCTCTGCCTCCCTGGATGCTAGAGCTCCTCTGCAGGTTCACTCAGTTCTGGCTCAGCATCCCTGAGTCATTGGATCCTCTGGCTCCATCACCAATTAGAAAACATTTTGTCCTTATGCAGTACAAGTTCCTTCGTCACAAATGATTGACAAATGAGTCTCCCCATCCATCTGGGAGACTTTGTAATTCTGCAGCTTCAAGGGAAAGTCATCCAGAATTTCAAGGTCATCCAGGGCCAACCAGGGCCTTGTTCCAATACATGGCATCAAACACACAGACCTCTCAGTGCTTTGGTCAGCGAATGAACAATGGGAGTCACCATTGAAGTAGAGGAGATTCTAGGGGGAAAAGGTTCAGTCATAGACTGGCCCCCATAATGCATTCCTTCATCATGTCTTAGAATCCCTAGCTTTCTCCC